>NW_007232984.1:150356-180812 GCF_000164805.1 Carlito syrichta | reverse complement strand
TTAATTCTCCCTCACTGATGAAGCTTAATCTGGCAGGGTAGGTTATTCTTGGCTGAAATTGTTTATTTTTTAGGACTTTGAAGATAGGGCTCCAAGCTCTCCTAGCCTGCAGGGTTTCTGTAAATCTGCTGCTATTCTAATTGGTTTTCCATAGTAGGTGATCTGGCCTTTTTCTCTTGCTGCCTTTAGGATTTTTTCTTTTATGCCTACTTTGTTTAGGCGAATTATTATATGTCTAGTAGTTGGTTTTCTCATTTGTTGTCTTACAGGGGTTCTCTGGATCTCTTGTGTTTTAGTTTTTGCATCATTGATTAGATAAGGGAAGTTTTCTTGAATGATCTCATGGAAAGTCTGTTCCAATGTGGTCTCTGTCTCTCTGCCTCAGGCAGGACAGTTACTCTTAGCTAGGCCTCTTGAGGTAATGGCTTATCTCTTGAAGGTTTTTTTCTGTCTTTTGGGCTTATTTTCTGTGTTTTTGAGAGTTTGGGTTAGTTCTATATTTTGGTCCTCAAGCTCTGAGACTCTTTCTTCTGCTTGGGTAATTCGCTTTCCATGCTTATCAGTTTATTGTTTATTTCATTCACAGTATTCTTTATTACTGTTATCTCAGATATCAACTCCTTTCTAGTTTCTTCTTGAGTTTCCTCAATTATTTTTAATCTCTCCATTAATGTCTTGATGTCTAGGTTTGTATTATGAGACCAGTCATTCTGGGGGGTCTTCATTGTTTGCATTCTGAAATCAGTTTTCTCAGTGTCTGCCCTCCCAGGAGTCTGGGAGAGACTCATATTCTTTTGGTTTTTCATCATTTGTGTAGATTTTTCTCTCTCGTTCCTTAGTGGATAAGGTCCCTTGAGTTCTAATCTCCAGACTCTTCCCTCTGTTTTTGTTGCAGGCAGGCAGTTAGCTTGTTGCCTGGGAGATCTGTGACACTAGTCTCTATTCAGCATAGGGGAGGGGCTTTGTCTCCTGTTTAATGACGTCACCGTGGGAACCAAAGTGGAGGCTCTGATAGGTGGGCAGGGCGATGCATGTAAATATGCCTTGAAAATGGTGGAGGTGGTAGTTTTACTTTCACTTTTAGAGAGGCTCCTGTGGGTCTCTAGGCAGGACCAGCTGCACAGCTGGCCGCTGGATCCAGGGTGCCCCCAGCAGGCTGGGGTGGAGGAGAGGGTCGGGCATTTTCTCCTCTGGAGCTGGAAGCCTGGGATCGACACCTTACACCAGCTTGGGGTTCTGCCCCCTTACACAGGCTTGTGGTCGCACACTGAGTGCTTCAGCCAGGGTGGGCCCGGGGCTTCAGATCTCCAAAGCTCCAGGGGGCAGGTGGTGGCTCTGGGTCCCTCACAGGGCACTTTAGCCAGAAATGGGACTGGTATCTCTGAGAGGTGGGCACTCAGAGCCTCCCTAGGTGACCGGCAGCTTGGCGCTGGGTGCTGGTCATGACGATGTAGCCAGGGATGGAGCTGGGATCGGGATTTGGGATTCCCCAGTCAGCCGGAATCACATATAGTGGAGCAGCTGCGGTCCCGCTGCAATGTCTGGCCCTGCATGGGACCAAAAGTCCCCAGGCCTCGTACCAGTGCGACTGGCAGTGGGCAGGGGGGTGCAGGAAGAAAAGTAATAGCTTTTTGGGAACTCACATTCGGAGAATCTCACGGATCCACCTATGTCATCGCCATCTTCAGAGAACTGACCGAGTTAATTCTTATAAAAAAAAAATCTTGTGAAGTAGTAACTATCATTCCAGTTTTAATAGAAGGGAACTGAAGTTTGTAGAGATTAAATGATTGCTGGAGGTTAGCTAATTGGTTAAGATAGAGCTGGATGTCAAATTCAGGTCTTAGTTCAAAGCTTTTGGCCTTCCATTAGGCCACCAATGGTTATTTTTCTGGGACTTGCACTCTTTTTTGGTATTCTAACATTGTTCCTAGAAGACTCTTTAGGTTACACTTCCTAATCTGGATTAATTAAGACAACTTAAATACAGCAGGAAAATTTTGTTTTGGTGCAAATTGTTGTTTTGTTTTAAACACCAGCTTACTAACCAGCTGTTGGGAATTTTGCTATGTAAAAGAGTAACTTATTCCACACTGGGATATGCAGAGCAACTGGAATATCCAGAGTCAATGACTCTGCTTTCCAAGAAGAATCATTGAACAGAATACAAATTACCTGTTTCCATTGGACTCCACCCTCTCTGTTTTTTATGCTCCTTTTTAATGTCATTTGCTCAGGTGAACAATAAAATTATGAAATTGTTGAGTTGGAATACCATCCCCAAACCCATCAGTCATTTGTACAATATTAACCTCTTAAATATATCCTGAATAAGACTTATTACAACTTTTGTATTCACAATTCTAATTAAGCTACCTTCATATCTTCCTTGCAGTAGATTGTTGTTTCCAACTCATCCCCTTGCTTACTCCTTCATACTCTATTTCTTCATAGCAGTTGAAGAAATTCTAAACACTCTCCAATGGTTCCACACCATAATTAAAACAAATTCAAATTACAGCCTGCAAGTCCCCAAATGAGGCTGTTTTGTCTAACCCTAATCTCATTTCCTTCTTCACTCCCCTCTGGGCTCACTGACTTTCCCGTATGGGAAACACAAGACAAAATCCCACCTCAAGTCTGCACACTTCATATTTTCTCAGCTGGAAATGATCCTCCCTATATATTCACATACTTCACTGCCCAACTTCCATCAAACTCTCCTCACAAAAACACCTCTTTTAAACAAGCATTACTTAACCACCCTATCTAAAAAATAGCATTCATGTCTCTCACTCTCTAAACCTTATCCTAACTTAATATTCTTCATGGCATTTATAACCTTCTGTCATATTATATTACTCATTTATTTGATTGTCTGTTTTTCCCACCATAATATAAACCCCATGAGTACAATAACTTTTTTCCTTTATCTCTGCATCTCCAGTGTCTAAACTAGTATCTGATATATAATATGTGTTCTATAAATTTATAGAACACATATTATATATCAGATACTAGTTTAGACACTGAATAAATGAATAAATGAATGAAGGATTGAATGAGTTCTCAAGAGTCCCACATTTTGAACTGGTCACTGCAATATCTTGTGGCACATATGGGACTCCATAAATATTTATCAAATAAGCAAATGGGAAGATAGTTGTCATAGAAGCATTCAGAGTGACTGGGAGGCTCATACCTTGCCTGGTGTTTCAATGCCATTCCTCCCTCTGAGCACTGCCTAACCTCATACAAAACCCTGAAAAAGCACATGCTCAGGAAGTAAATGAATGAACATCTGGTCCCAGAATGTATATTAAGAAGAAAGAATAGATGGCTACCAATCCTTCATACAGCAGAATAATCAAAGGATTAGAAGTGAGAAGAGACGTTGGATTTGGTCATTAGGAAAATGATGAATGATTTCCAAAAGAAAACAAGAAAGTTATAGAAGGCCGAGGCAGAAGCAAGCTTACATCAGATTAAATGAATTAAACATGATGGTATTAAAATCAGATAAAATTTAGAGGTGAGCAAAAAAGGAAGAATAAAAAGAGAGTAACTTAAGTGAGTAGAAGAGTAATTTAACATTATTTGACACTCAGAACTAATGATTCCGAAGCATGTTAGAGGTTGTAACAAGTGAGAATCTCTATATTTTCAAATGAAGATGGCTTTTCTTGTTTACAGTATTCTAGGTTACAGATTGAAACTACTCATGTGTAACAGTAGCATAAGCCCTTTCTAGAGAAAATGTGTGATCTCATCAGAGATGTTCGTACTAACTTGTGTCAAGCTTTGCTCTATTTAAATCACAAGCTAATAATTGATAATAATTAAGAACTACAATTTTAAAAGGGCTTTTTAAGTCTTTGTAGAGCTACAGATACAAATCCATGTAAATTTAATATATGAGATATAATACTTTATATTAATAATTATGTAATTTTTCTTTTATGACCTGTAGTATTTTTAAAACACTGGCTTATTTATTCTTCTTATATCTCCTTGTTATTAATCACATCTCCCATAAGATAGTTTGGTGTAGGATATTTTTCTCATGTTGTTCCTTGGGTAATATGAGATGACACAAAAAAGTTGTCAGTATTAAGTTGCATATCATGTCAAAGATATAACATTTGTTATGCAATAGAGAGTAATTTTTTTTTTTTGAGTCGGAGTCTCACTCTGTCATCCAGACTGGAGTGCAGTGGCCGCTCCTGGCCACCGCAGCCTCGACCTGCTGGGCTCCAGCGATCCTGCCGCCTCAGCCTTCTGAGTAGCTGGAACTACAGGAACGCACTACCATGCCCAGCTGATTTTTTGATTTATTGTAGAGATGAGGTCTCGTTGCCCAGGCGGGTCTCGAACCCGTGGGCTCAGGCAATTCATTCACCTCAGCCTCTCAAAGGCGCGGGATTACAGGCTGAGCCACTGAGCCCAGCTGAGAGTAATTTTTTAATAATCATTTTAAATATTTCACTGCTGAAATACTTTTGATATCTTTATTCTAATTTTTTTCTTAGAAATAAATTATCAATTTAGTAAATAATAGAAACATAAGCTTTTTGTTCTTAAAGATTTATTAAACAGATAAGGCTTATTAAAACAGAAAGTGATACATGTATTTTATAAAATATTATTGCCAGTTTGTAGGATTCTGCACTTAGAACTAGAGTCTAAGTAATGGGGGAAAGTCAGTGTGATCATAAGCACCTTAGTTTAAATGTGACCCATATTTTGTGTTTTTTTAATGAACTTCATTTTTCATATTTTAAGAAAATTTTATATTTTCTGGGTTTTTGTTGTTGTTTTTTGTTTTTGAGTTGGAGTCTCACTCTGTCGCCCAGACTGGAGTGCAGTGGCCACTCCTGGCCACCGCAGCCTCGACCTGCTGGGCTCCGGCGATCCTTCCACTTCAGCCTTCCGAGTAGCTGGAATTACAGGCATGCACTATCATGCCCAGCTGATTTTTTGATTTACTGTAGAGATGAGGTCTCGCCAAGTTGCCCAGGCGGGCCTCGAATCCGCGGGCTCAGGCAATCCACTCACCTCAGCCTCCCAAAGTGCAGGATTACAGGCTGAGCCACCGAGCCCGACTTTTTCTGGATATTTTTAAGTGATGTATATATTTATGCATATACTCTACATATGTACATTAATTGAATAAATACTCTAAAGTTCCTATCAAATAAGGCTTCAGGTTGTTCATAAATTTTGTATTACATACAATGAAATGACTTTCCTTGTAGTAATTTTCCAAGTGAGGTATATTGACAAAACAAATATTTTGTCTTTATTTTGTTGGAATAGTGACTCTATAAATGTTTATGTTAGCAAATACTGATTAAGTAAGAATGGTTAGCTGCGTACAAGGTAAAGCTAAATGAGAAAACATTTAAAACTGAGGTTCTAAGAGACTGAGGCTCTAGCTAATGCAAACTTCTAGTAAAGTAGGAGATATATTAATTTAATTTTATAAAAAGATTGAAATCTATTTTATTTGTTTATTTTACCTGAAATGTTCAGATAAAATCCAAAAGAAAAGTTTGTGTGTGTGCTTTTTTCTTATTAAATATACGGACAAATGTGTCAGATAGTCAAGTGCCTGCCAGTTAACACTTGATCATTTTGTGGGGACAGACTGGCTGATCCCAAGTATTTTACTATCTCATTTATTCCTCAGTCAGTCAGGTAGGAACCTCCACCTCCTTGACAAATGAATAAACTAAGTTGCCTAAAGATATATATTTGGCAAGAAACTGAGGCAAGAATCAAACATGTTCTTCTGACACTGGTTCTAAAGTACCTAACTTTAGGCTTCTTAATTGCTTCACAGTGATCCCAGCATCCTAATGGTACATCTGTGCACAACTGGAAGTAAAGTGCAAAATAGCTTAAACAAGACAGAAGCATCTTTATCTCTCTCCTGAAGGTCTCTCTGCTCTAGAGAGTCCTTGACTGGAAGGGCCACTGGTTTCAGTTCCAGAAGCAACAGCCCCTTCATCTTTATTGTTCTGGCACTGCATGTACACATGGCATCTTTATTTTGCATACTCATGTGCCAAACTAAAAAGTATAAAGAAATGGCATTGGGGTATGGAACTTGTGTCTCTGAAGAAAAAAGAATAGGCAGAGATAGATAGATAGATAGATAGATAGATAGATAGATAGATAGATAGATAGATAGATAGAGACAGACAGATATAAATACAGCTGGAAGTTGTCCACCTCCAATATTCAAAATTTGACATCATTTCACAGTTTTAGTTGTAATTAAAAAAAAAAATAACCTTTTGTAATATCCTTTACCAAAATTCAGAACTAAATTTTCTTTGAAACAAATGAAGGTCCTCAACTTCATTTTTTTAAACATCATTTTTCTATTTTATTTGCCTGTCCTCTGGAGAAACTAAACGAATGGTAATTCTCTGACCCACCTTCTACAGATGAGCCACCAGTAGTAAGAAAGCTCTCAGGAGCTCCTTCTCCCTTTTTGGTCCTTACTTTCTTTGAACTGTGACCTGAATACCTGGCAGCAGCTACTGGTGGCTGAAGGGGCTGACTGGAGGACTGAGGAAGTGTAACTTACTCTTCTGGCCTGACCCCACTTTCTGTGTAAGATGGCCCCAATTTCTTTTAAATGCTATTTCTGTTCTCGAACTATTTATTTATTGTGATTTTTTTCCTTACTCCTAAGGAAACAAAAGTTAACTCCAAATAGCCAGGTCCATTTTGTTAGGACCCATAGGAACATGGAGGGATGAGAAATTAACAAGCATCATAATTAAAACACTCTAAGTCCACGTTAGACTTAGAATGCATCAGCTGATTTTTCTTCATTTAGGCTGCAGAGCTCAGATGGTATTCCTGGTACAGACAGGGCAACTTCTGTGAGACAGAGATTATGTTGCCTTTTTGTAACACTTTTTAAATTAAAAACCAGCCCTTCAAACATTTCTTACAGGAGATGGGAAGTGAATTAAAATAATCCAAAATAAAGTAAGTAGCAAAAACAGATTAATACCGGATCACAGTCTCTGCTAGACATTCTAATAAAGGTTTCATTCTATGCAGTCATGAAAATGTGGTCAAGCAAATTTTGTACTAACATCTATGTGCCACATAGTGGCTTTAATTAACCTGTCTTGTGAGTCTCTGAGCTTTCATGAATCCCGTTTATATTGCATTGTGGGAATATGACATTTACTTCTTCACACCATTTTGAATTTTTTCAATTATTGCCATGAAAAAAATATTGAGCAAATGTCACTGCAAAAGAAGTCATGGCCTAGAAGTGACCATTCCTCCTTGACTGCTGAAACATAGCAATATAGCCTGGAGTTTCCTAATGTAGCCTTTAACACCCAGAAACGGTATCCTGATCTTGTTAATTAAGTGACTTGGGAAACAAAAGCAGCAAACCCAAAGGAAAAAGCCAGGTTAGTCATTTGTGAAAAATTGAGAAGTAGAGTCTGAAAAGGTTAGGGGAGGTAGGATAGGGGGCAGTTGGTTAAGGCATACAGAATTACGGCTAGATAGGTAGAATGTGTGCTAGTGTTCTATAGCACTGTTAAATGAATACAGTTCATAATAAATTGTTGTATATGTTCAAAAGGCTGGAAGAGAGAATTTCGAATGTTCCTGACACAAAGAAATGAAAAAATTTGGAGGTGATGGATATCCTAATTACCCTGATTTGATCATGACACTGTATACATGTATCAAAATACCACTCTGTATCCTATAAACATGTATAATTATTACATGCCAATCAAAAATAAAAGAAAAAATTTTGTCTTTGAATTATCTAAAGCAGCACAGAGTTATTTTCATCTATTAAAGACCAAATTCACACTTACTTGATTTTGATATTCATAACATGAAAGATGTCAAGCGTATGCTTGATCTCTCTTAGGTACAATAATATATGTCAGTGACCAGTACAGATACCGCATCAAAACCATCTGCACAGTTCCAATTCCCTCAACACCTGGTACAGAGAAGGTTATTCCTTGTATATCCAGAACCTGACAATCTTTCAGTCATTAGGACAACTTTTCACTGGTTTGTGGACGCAGTGAAAAAAATACATATCTACATATGAGCATTTAATGGAATGCACCATGGCCTTGCACTAAGATAATTTTTGTTTCCTTATAAGATGAAAAAGAAAAGGCAAATAGATTTTAAGGAGATAAAATAAGGGCAAATCTCAAAGCAATGCATAAAGTAAATATCAGGTGAAATACAAAGGCTGGAAGAATTGATTATGCCACTTGGTTGCTCTCCTGAGGAAGATAAAAGAGGCAGGGACATGCTCTGTTACTCCTTGTGTGTAGAAGTCGGGCTTGGAAACAACACCCTGACATTCCTGCCATGCTGATCACTGCAACTAGCTAGTGTGCTGGATCAACTATTATCATTTAGAAACTTTCTGTGCTCGCTGATTGACAGCTACTTAGTGTATCTTAATGGTCTTCTCTTTGCTAGCCAATTTTAATGAAAAAGAAATAAAATTACATGAAGGGAATGAGATCAAAAGCTAAGAAAAAAAAGATGGAATATAACAAAATGTTTCACTGGTCATTTCACATGAAAATAGCAGGTAAATTACTCTAGTACTAGTTAGATGATAAAAAAGTTCTATGACTACACTCATGTTTTTAGACACTTCACTAGAAACACTGGCAGAGCAATATTAGATGTTTAGCACAGCATTTTCCTTCTGACAGCTTCCATTAATAGATTCTTATTTAGACTCTTTTTTGAACAACACAATTACCCTCATTAGTTCAGATCTGGTCACCGTAGACCAGATAACCACAAGCTTATTAACATCTAAGTGATTAGTAATACTCAGCATGCATATCAGAGGGGATGTGACTAATAATTTTATTTGTATTTTACATCCACTATGCTACCATTCCAAACTCATAAGTTCTTTAGCTTCCAAATAAAGACAATTGCTTTTTTTTCTAGCGTGTTCTCCTTTAGACTTTAAGGACATTTACTGCTTCAGTCCATAACAAACACCCATATTTAAAATACAAACAAAACCCTCAAAAAACCTCTGCTAAAGTTCCTTAATATTTATGTGTTTTTTTTTTTTTAAAAAGGTTCCAGATGCATCAGAAACAGATGGGAGCAATCAAATTTTCTGAAGGTTTTAAATTTGTTAATACTTCTCTTTTAGTAATTTCAAATATAATTTTAGTCCCATCATGAAGAGTATTTAAGGGACTCAGTGAAAAAAGGGCTAATAGATTTACTTTAATAATGTTCTAGTTTCTGTAATGGAAAAAAGATAAGAAGCAATATTGATAGTATTTATAATTTCTGTCCATATACTTCTATTAATAATTTAAGTTAACTTCAAGAATTAGGGTCAGTGATCGTATATACATAAACAAAATATATTGTCAGAAGACAATAGAAGCAGACTGAGATGTGGATACTTGGAAAAGGTCAATATTTTGGCATGCCTTGACAATGGTTTTCTTTAAATATGTAGTAAAACATTGATTAAGAAGAAGTGCTGAGTACTCAGTGGGAAAAAGGTGTTTGTTGCAGTGCTTACTTCTCTATGTTTCTATATTTGGGTCCTTAATCCTTTGAGTCAGGTCCAAATTCACATGGCCCTTGCTTTGCAAAGCAAAAGACTAGCAGTTAACTGGACTAGCACATCCTAAGAGACAGTTCATCATTTCTTGTTACTTGAGAACCCTCCTAGGACAACCTACTTTTTATAAACACATGCACAACTCATCTGGCTTACCATAAATCAAGTTATTATTACCTCACTTTTTACAACTAAATAATGTTCTGGCACCATTTTATGTTGTCCCCTGGGCTGCTGGCCTTTGCTGAGTTCTTTAATATAGCTCTGAGTTCCAAACTACAGGACTGCTACTGATGGGGTTTAGGACATGCTACCCCAAAACATGATACCTTGGCATTTGAGAAAACAGCAGAAGTAGGAAAGTTTCTCTGGGCTTCTCCCATCATTGTCCCCTTAAGCAGGCCATAAAAGAATTATCTGACCTTCCTCTAAAATATGACATAACATCAATATTCCAAAGGGGCCCTTCCTATAACCAGAGAAAAAGAATGAATACGTAGGGACACAGAGAAGAATCTGAACGAATAGACTTTGCTAAATTCCTCCATTTATTAATTAGATCATACCTCCTTTTGCCTAATCACACTTCTATAGGACTGTCTACTCTTTATCAAAACTAAACATTAAATAGTTTCCTCTGTTTCTTTGACCCATCATTTCTGAAGACTCTTGTGTCATGTAAAATTTACATTAAATAAATGTGTATGTTTTCTCTTATGACTCTATTTTTTTATTACAGTTGCCTTAGCCGTAAGCCTTGCAATGGGTGAGGAAAGATACTGCCCTTACTTTCTTATACTACCCACAGGCAGAGCCCTGGTCTTCAACAACAACAACAACAAAAGTACAGAGTAAAATCTTTACTAATGCCTTTACTCTTTAAGGAATTCTGTACCCAGACTTCCCAACACTTGTATATACATTATGGATAAACTTTTTTGTTCTTTCTAGTGTTTTTTCTTTCTTTTTTTTTTTTTTCAGTTCTACCCAATCATTAGCCAGCTGCTAATAGTTCCTACGGGCCCCATCCAGAAAACTCTCCAAGAAGAAGCAGGTCCTGAAGTGGGAAAATAATTCACATGAGGTCAGCACCATGCTGATAAGAACACTTATCAGCAGCACAGGCCTACGGAAGTGTGCTGAAAGCATTGCCTTCTCACAGAGCATCAGGCTGGACAGCAGAAGGCAGTAGGCTGAAAATGGGGAGAGTGATTCACACTTTTTGCACCACCTTTAAGCTGGTATTTTTCAAGGTTGTATGAACCTGAATTTAAAAAGCAAAAGTAGAATGACTTCCAATTTCGATATTCTTAATGTAAAATATACTCAAGGAAGAAGGATACTTATCCAAAAAAAGATTACAAATGATGATGGGTAGGACAACATTACTCAAGAATAAAAACAAAGCAATAAAAATCCACAGAGAGAGGAACACTAAAAAAAGACACATTTGAAAATGTTAATAAAGAAAAATAAGCCGGGCTCAGTGGCTCAATCTGTAATCCCGCGCTTTGGGAGGCTGAGGTGAGTGAATTGCCTGAGCCCGCGGGTTTGAGACCCACCTTGGTGAGACCGCATCTCTACAATAAATCAAAAACATAGTTGGGCGTGGTAGCATGTACCTGTAGTTCCAGCTACTTAGAAGGCTGAGGCGGAAGGATCGCCGGAGCCCAGCAGGTTGAGGTTGCTGTGGCTGGGAGCGGCCACTGCATTCCAGTCTGGGCGACAGAATGAGACTCCAACTCAAAAAAAAAAAATTGGTACAAGATCTAAATTTAAAAGAGTACAGAATAAATGTTACTTGGTTTCTTGACCATAAAAATAAAGATAGTATAAAAAGAAGACCTGTATTTTTTTTTAATCAGGTAGAGAAATTAAACAAAGACATTGAAATTAACCACATAACAGAATGACCTAAGTCTTATTTTGCTTTCTCCCAACAACAGAGCCTGAGACAAGGTCTCACCACAGCAAGTGGTTAAATTGAGGGGTGAAAGGACCACCCATAAGAAAATAGGGATGTGAAAGAAGGAAGGGAAAACAATAAAGGGCCACAGTATCCAGCCAGCCACTACCATAGGTGACTGAAGGTTATTCCTTAAAAGGACACTTAGAAGCTGATGGAAAACACGTAACCTCAGAGTAAAACTCTACAAGGAAAAAGGAAGGAGGGGTCATTGTACATCAAGTCTCATCAGTCATTGGCTGAGGGCTGCTATAAATCTACAAGCCAGGAGTACTCATTCTTCTGTACATTCAGTCTGCCAATCAAGAGATAGTGTGGGCTGTAGGTGCAAGAGAAAGCCAACAGGCTGAGAAATGTTGCCTGATAATGTGGCAAGAGCACCAGGTACTGATGGGACATTAAATGCATTTAATGAGGGCTTATGGGGCCTATTTTAACACATAGAATAGAGACACAAATAATATATTAAATGCTAGCATTTAAAAGAAAAAGATTAATTAGCCACGCCTCCACTAGGAATGTGACTGTATATGACTATAAGCCACTGAAAACACAGTCTTTATTTTTTCAAAATGTCTTTAATATTTAGTGAAATAACAATATATGACCCATCAGAATACATGACATAGTTTCACACCCCACAGTAAAGGAAATGAGGTTTTCAATAGATAGGGAGACAAGGAAATCCTCAACTCAAATTCCCCCATCACTACTGGATAAAGAAAATGCATGTAGGAAAAGTAGCCTCTTATTCTTCAACAGTTAAGCATACAGATGTATGTAAATGTGAATGTGGGACCTAACTTCAATTCCTGGGGAATCAGAAGTCTTTAAATACTAAAATAAATGCCTATTTTTGGAAGCCCCAGTGGAAAGCCAACAGCGGGGGAATTCCCCAAGGCAGAACAGTTGCACAGGATATTCAGGAACAGGACAGTGTGGGGGAGAACGATTCACACTCCAGTTCTGCATCTGCTGTCAGCCTAAAAACAGAACTGCACCTACCACTTCTGTCCATCTGCCACCTGCAACAAGACAATTCATTTCAAAATGAAACATACAAGCTCGCCTTATGGAAACAATTAAAAAGATAATTAGAGAAAAACAAATTCCTTTAATATGATTACATTTTTTTCTGAGAGGCTTTTGGAGGCTAATACGTACAAATACATCAAACCAAAAGATCAGATAATGTGATCAGTAAAATATGTCAACTTGAGGGGAAAATCTTGTGTTAAAAAATGTGATGATAACTGACATTTTGGCCAAAAACCTTCACTATACTTAATAATAATTGCTTCAAATTCATTTTGTGCTTAGTCACTTTGGCAGCAATCACAAATAACTTAAGACAAATTATGAGCTTTTTAAAATTTTGTTTCTTTGTTCAAGAAGCTAAAAATTAAAAAAAAAAAAAATCCATCGTTTGAGCACTGCCAGAACAGAATTGTCATTCTAAAGTCAGCAGATAAATCAGTGTCCTCAAAATGCATTGGTTGCCAGGGTTGGTAAACCATAGGCATTCCATTACCTTTTTTATTAGTTAGTTGTTACTGCTTATCAAAGTGGCCAAACCAACAATAATTAGTTATCATCATTCATGATTTCTTTGGGTCAGGTGAGAAGTTGGGGAGGAAATGATATTCCTGCATCTTCTGAAAGACTTAAAGTCTAGACATTAAAAATTATCCAGATTTTTTTCCGTTCACTCACATGTCTAATAGTTAATGTTGACTCTTGGCTCCAGCCCTAACTGTGCTGTTAACCCCAGCACCCACAGGTAATCTTTCTGTATGACCTAAACTTCTTTACATCAAGGTGGCTTATGTCCAAGAGAAAGAAAACCAGGTAGGGGCTGTGTTGCCTTTTAAGATTTGACCCTGGAATCCATGCAGCGTCATTTCTACTGCTTTCTACTGGTTGATGAAGTTACAAAGGTCTTCCCAGATTCAAGGGGGAAATATAGATTATCTCAATACAGGTGCATCTAGTCACTTTGGAATAAGAGGATGTGGAATGAGATACATAGCGACACATTCATTTTTGGAAAATGTAGTTTGCCACCCCACAAGATATGGTCCACTGAGCCTGTATCATAAGGAAATTTTCTCCATAGTCAGACTGTGCCTAGCATCAATGTTTTATGAAGACTGTTTGTTACTCTGAATGACTTGGGAAGACTTTGAAGGATTTTCATTGGAATTGATGGTTTCCAAACATTTGAGGGCAAAAGAAAACAAATGAGAAGAGACTAGTAAGTTGATTAATTAACTTATAAATTTTACCATATTTTTCCTTCCAGATTATTATAGTTTCCAATAATATCTTGCTATCCCTTCAAAATTATTATAGAGTCCAAACAATTGAGAATTACTGTATCTCATTTATGATTTATTTAAACTGAGAAGGGAATAACATAGGCAAACCTCTGAGAAATAAGATTTCATTGTCTGAATTCCCAATAATAAGAAAAATCCTTCATCTGAGGGAATGCCCAATTTACTCATACTCCTCCAGTATGATCGAAAGTCCATTATGACAAGTCAATCTTTTTTCCCCCTTTACAGGACTTACTCCTTGCTTTACAAAACAAATTTTTAAAAAATTATTTGGCTGAGATTCCAGCCTTGTTTTTGATTCTTTAGTGAATTTAATGATGTTATAATCAGATCTGCTATAAGTCTTGAAAACACATAACTTAGAATTCATTTTATGACCCTTATTGTTTGCAGTTGATAATATATATGGTCGTCTTATTTTTAAATTTTCCTATTTACTATTTCAGAATCATAATAAGTCTCTCAAAAATATAATCAATTTAAATGGAAGATAGCTTCATTTTGAAGACAAAATATTGAATTCTGAAGAGTGAGCTTCATTTTTAAAAATAATAATAGTGTTAAGTTGCTGAAAACAAGGTAACTGCTATTATTTATGTAAAAAGGAAATAACCAGATTATTAATATGTGAAAAATTAAGGAAAAAAATAGCAATTTGTTAAAATGTTTTATGAAACCAGGCTCGGTGACTCAGTCTGTAATCTCAGCACTTTGGAAGGCCAAGGCGAGTGGATAGCCTAAGCCTGCGGATCTGAGACCAGCCCGGGCAACTTGGTGAGACCTCATCTCTACAATAAATCAAAAATTAGCCGGGCATGGTAGTGCATACCCGTAGTTCCGGCTACTTGGAGGGCTGAGGCAGAAGGATCACCTGAGCCCAGCAGGTCAACGCTGGGGTGGCCATGAATATGGCATGCCACTGCACTCTAGCCTGGGTGACGGAGTGAGACTCCAACTCAAAAAAAGAAAAATTTAGATCTAAATTATATACAAATAAATGATATTTGCAACAGACGCAGAAGTAATGTAACTTTTCAGAGAAAATGGGCTGTGTAGAAAATTTTTTCGGATATTTTTCTACCTGGTTCCATGACTGAATTCTGACTATTCCAAATTATTTCTTATTTTGATAGGCAGATTATCTTTCACCTCTTCATACTCTGTATTTTACCCTCATTACTTGAATGAAAAATGTTTTGGGTATTTCCTATTGCTTCTTAAGTCTCCACTCACTCATCCAGAGTGAAACTGTCAATACCGCCATAAAGGTCATTATTCTTGGCAAAATGAAAGTTTCCCAATGTTGGTTCCTTTTCTTTTTCCCTTTCTTCTCATTGCATAAAATTATCAAAATAGGCTCATATAATTTCTGTGATCTCCTAAAGGTGGTTAGTAAATGTTTTCTCTTCATATTGCTTTTTCTTACTTTTCAAATGAATCTTAAAGCATGATCCTCTATGTTAAGATAAATGTTAGACTTCTCTAAGATAATAAAAAATACAGTGTTCAAAGTCTGGATGATCGGTGCCCCAGTGCTTACTTGGCAATTTGATGGTGCTGAGGACATAGTTATCTTCTAACTTATCAGTCTGCCATCCTGAATACTCAACATTGATCTTGTGTTCAAGCAGGCTGTGATGGCTCCCTCCATTCTAACCAGTTCCAGCCAGTGGTAAGGGAGAAAAGAAGAAAGATCTTTCTTTCTCATTATGTCTTGACCCAGAAGTTGTGCCATCAAGTCAAATAGACTCTCCTGCAGCAGAGAGAGAGATGTCAATATAACTGTTCATAGGAATCTTTCACTTTTTATAGAGCAGAGAGGTCAGATATTGGGGAGCAGTCAAAAGTCTTATACAACTTTAGATTCAGGTGGATTTAGCTTTAATTCTAGTTTTGCAATTTATTGACTATTAGGCCTACTAGGCCTCATGAAAGCCTAAAAGCTTCAGTATCCTTATCTGATCTGACCACCACTTCCAAAAGATATGGAGAATATTGCATGAATGACAAAAACAAAATATTTAGCCCTGTGTTTGGGGTAAAATGTGTGCTTGATAAATGAGAGGTAGTAAAGACAGAAAAAGAGTAGCAACAAACAGATAAACTATTGAGGACTCTGAGTGGGGTAGGATTTATACTCACTGAATGCCTGCAGGCAAGAAATGTTGTTGGGAGATTAGGATGGAGAGATAAAAGCACATAGGAGTAATCTTGATTATGTAGAACATTAGTAGATATGCCAAGACATAAGGACCAAGAGAACAGCAGGTAAGTGAAATGTTGCTAGCTAACTCAGGCTTAAAATATATCCCTAATTTTTTTTATTGATGTTGTTGTTGTTTTCTTCTGGTCATTTGTAGCCAGTCATTAGAGGTCAACTTTTTTCCCAGTTACATTTATTAAATGATACACGCTGCATTGAGCATGATTTTGTCATACTGATTGAATGGAGAAATTGCCAAATGCAAGTTTGGGGAAGAGTGAATACTTGGGGCAGTTATTCTCCAACTCTCATAGCTACTAACTTCTGTTGAAAACTGACTGACTTAAATGTTCACCAACAAGGACATTAAAGAAGAGTATAGAAGCACATCCTATGTGGTATTCAGGACTGGTAGCAGATACAGATTTTCCCTAGAACTCTTTGCAGCCAGTACAGGGGAGGCTCTAGACAAAAGAAAAAGGGCAAGTAGGTAAGATTCTCCCCAACCATTTCAAACAGAACAATTCCGTTAGCATCTTAGGGTTTTGTGGGGGTTTTTGGTTTTGTTTTGTTTGTTTGTTTGTTTGTTTTTGAGGTTACGGCTTTATTCGCCTACAGGAAATAATGTGAAATATTTTCAGTCACAAGATTCAGGTTCTTGGTGCTAAATAGAACATATCCATTATTTCTTAGCTCTTATGAACTATTTATCTGCTTTTGCTACAAAGGATAGTTTCCTCTACAGAAACTTTTTCATCTGACGTTTATTCACTAATTTCTGTCTCAGTTGTTCACTTCCTATTTTGTTACACTTGCTTTGCTTAACATAGTATCTGGCATATAAGAATCTCAACACATTGTGTTAAACAAATCTAAGAATGAATCAATATTAACTTTCACTGACTGAACGAGCCACTATCAGAGGAATCTCAGTAAGAATCATACCTTTACTAGGATAGTTTAGAATTAATATACCATGTCTTCAGGTAACATCATTCAACATTGATTTTTTTATAACATTGATCGGTAATAATATTGATTCCCATCTGGGGCCACTGTAGGTATTGAGTTTGCAGGCTCTCCCCATGTCTGCATAGCTTTTCTCTGGTTTCCTCCCACATCCCAAAGATGTACACTTTAGGAAAATAGACATGTCTACATGGTCCCAATGTGAGTGGATATGGCTGTGTGTGACTGCTTCCTGTAATAGAATGGTATCCAGTCCAGGGTTGGTTCCTGTCTTATGCCTGGAGCTGCTGGAATGGGCTTTGGATACCCATGACCATGATCTGGAATAAGCAGATAAATAATTATGTTACTTATTTTTATTCATCTCTTTTTAAATGCATGTAACTTATATTTATGTTAATGTTTAATATCAGAAGGATTCTAGGTCATTATTTAGAAGACTAGTGACTTTTTTGTGTCCAGAAATATGCTATAGAATTTTAACTCATGTTTTTATTAATTAGCCCAAGTTAAAATTGCTTTCTTTATATGTGTTTCACTTAAAGTCATGGTTTCCAAGAACCTATAAACTAAGTAAAGATTCATTGTGACAGGGAAAAAGACCTCTGGGCTTGAAGTTAAAAAAAATTCTTGGTGAAATTTTTCACCTCTAAGACTCATGAGTTCTGCCACTACAGAAAAATTTTTGGTAAAACTTTAAGCAATTTTGAGCCTCACTGACTTTTTCTAAAAGATTGAAAAGGCATCATCTGTAAAAATCTAAATGAGATAGTACACATAAAAACATTTTGTAAATTTTAAATTGCAAGGCAAAATTAAGACACTGGTTTTGAATCCAAACTGGAATCCATTTCTATTGGGATTTCAAAGCTCTTATATTGATGTAGTACAGTAAAATAAGTTTTCTTTTATAAAATATATATATTTGCTGAGTGCTAGGGTGAGTGTGTGATAATGTTTCTGCCCTAGAAACATTTTTTTTTTTTTTGAACTGAGAGATTTATTAAAGGGGCAGTTACACGAAGGGACTGTAACCGAGGAAGGACGAGAGAGAGAGAAAAAGAGAGAGAGAAAGAGAGCAAGAGAGTAAGAGAGTGGCGGGGACAGAGAGAGGAAGCAAAAGGGGGAGTGTGAAAGAAAGTAAGAGAGAGAGAGAGAGAGAGCTAACAAGAGAGTGGTGGGGACAGAGAGAAAAAGCAAGAGAGAGAGAGAGAGAAAAGGCGAGAGAGTGACGGGACAGAGAGAGGGAATAAGAGAGAGCTGACCTAGAAACATTTTTTAAATGTCCATACAGATTCTTATTTGTTAGAAATTGGTGCTCATATGACTAGAAATGTGAACACATGTCCAATGAAACCAATTGAAGAATGGGAGGAATTATCTTACACTTGAAGTCATTGTTCCACATTTCTGAAGCTCTGAGTGGGCTTCAAACATAAGGTTTTAGTTCCTCTGTGCCTTCCCCATTGTTCTTTTCCATAAATAAATCCTTTTGCTACCAGCATGGAGTATATTAAATTCTTTGAAATTGAAAAACTGGTCTTTCTTTTATAGCAAAATGTTATTTATCCAGTTCAGCTTTAAGCAAAAGTTTTTATTATTATAATAAAATTAATAGGAACACACACACACACACACACAAAAACAACAAAGAAGCTTTATTGCTAAGATCTCAATAAATATGTTTATAGAATGCTGAAAAATATTGTAATTCTTTTCCAGCACATTTGTATGCTATTTCTTTTGGTACTTATTATGGTAGTTCCTGTGGCTTTAGTGTCAAACTGACACCTAAACTCAAGCCTTGACTCTATGACTCTGACAAATGCCTAATTAAAGCAAATTGTTTAAATTTCAGAACCTAAGTTTCCTCATCTGTGAATTGATGGTAATCATACCTATGCTATGATATCTTAGCAAGGTAAGCAAAAATTTTAGTACATAAAAATGACCAATATAAAATAGCAATTACAATTATGTTCTGCAAGAATGAGAATAAGATCCAAAGTGAAAGCTATATGACAACAAAACCATGGCATTACCATAAAAACCAGCAAGTCCCCAAAACAAGGTTTAATTTGAACAACTTCATTAGGTTGACTATACAACTGGTTCAAAATTCTCTGCCCAGATGTCAATCAGACAGAACATTTGTAATTTATAATACAAATGCTATTCCATGTATAGAATTGCTTCATACCCAGGGAAACTTTCTTTATTTTTTTTTAAAGATGTGTGGTACAATTCAGGGTTAGGTATACAAATGGTCATTGTACAGGTAAAGGTGGGAAACTTTCTATTAACCATGATGGGCATCATACATTATGATTCTACTTTTTCCATGCCTTAGGCTAGCTTAATTTGGACAATGTCCTTATATTGAATCCCTCACTACATTTCTCTTCTTTTATCCAAAGATAATATTTACCCATTTAAAAATCATGTAATGAGTACTGGAACTCACAAGACAAGCGCAATTATTACAACTGTTACTAAGCACAGTTACAGATGGATGAGTATAACTGAAGCATCTTAGATTAACTTCTGCTTCTGTAAACTCAGAATTACACAGTCACTGCATATATCATCTTCTCTATCAAAAAATAATTTGGTATTCATTGTGGACCTTTTATCTCTTAGATCCTATAGGGATCCCTAACTTTTCTCAAATGTTAGCATTTTACTGCTACTACTTTAATTTCTACTTCTCTGGTTTGCTTATTATTAATTAAAGCTAATGTTATTTTTTGAAATCACTTGATCACATCTTGGAATGGCTCATCCAAAGTGCAGGAAAAAGTTATTCTGGTTTTGCATGGAAGCATTTGGCTCTCTTATCAACAGTACTCTTTTTCTTCTCTCAAAATTCAGAACAATTTCTTCAACAACAAATCTTATATTTTTTATAAGTTTATATCTTCACAAGGCAAAATTACCTAGAAGCAAGTTGATCTATGTAAGCTTTAAAGGCAGGATATTTTAGGATGAGGAAATTACCAGTCCTAAATTTGAGCTAGATATATCTCTACCTGAGTCTTAGAGAATACCGGAGTCTCCGCTTCAATCTCTCAACTTAGTTGATGAACATTATATAAGCCCTGTTACACACATGTGAGTAAATTTGGATGGATGAATCAGTAACTTCACATGCAAAATATATCTCAAAGACTTGTATATTTACAATAAATACACATACCAAGTGTTTTTTACTTAATATCAGGTTCTCTCTATTGTGGAGCAAATGGGGTGAAATAACATGCATAAACTAAGATGTCTTTTTTACTATAGAGGAAAACAAACTCCTTTTGAGGTATTTTCTATCATCAGCAAGTTTGGAGGCAACTCCTCAAATATTTAATATTAAATCAATGTTCAAAGATGGTATAAGCAGAAAATGTCCTGCCTTTAAAGGTAAAACTAAATAAAGTCTCCACATTGGGAAAGAAAATACATCATCTGAAGATTTCATTTAGTAAGGAGTAAAGGATTAAATTTGTTGGCAGAGAAATTCTCTTTGTCTACAATGACTGTTAAAGCCCCCTTTTGATTTTCACGTTAAATTTATTTCTGCAGTATAGGCCAAATGAATGGCAGGTTTTCATAAAACCCATTAGTTGAATGATCATTTGTAGGAACCAATAACAAGAGACTTTTAGCTAAGAATGGACCACAGAGCTTGTTTTTAAAAATTGCTGAACTTGTCTCTACTCAGGAGAGTCACTTACATCTGGTCTGCATAATGACCTTAACTGCTATGTGTTCATTGATTTTTTTCAAAGTTGTAAAAAGAAAACAACCATATAATGATTGAGATTAGTTGCAAATGGCTAATTCTTTATGTTTTTATCCATTTTATGACTGGCCAGTTAGCAAATAAACATCACTAAGGCTTTATTTTTCATATAGTAGTTACACCAAAAAAAAATTATATAGAAGTTGACATTATTTAAATGTCAACTTCTATATAATTTGATTTGATTTGAAATATGGCTCTTGAGGAGCCACCTACTGGATGGTTTGAACAGAGAAGAAATGTCTGTAAATTGTTCTGAAGTTTATTGCTAGCATAATGGGACAGCTTATTACAGTACCATATTTTCCACAAAGATTACTTTGCAGTCTTAGAATACAATAGATGTATTTTTGTTAGCTGAGTAGGTATTAAGCCAAATTGCACAAACCACTTTACCCAAAGAGAAGCGTGAAGCCAACTATTGGTCTTTTCTTCTCCCTCCCTTCATGATCTCAAAGCAGTAAGTCCTTCTTTACCTATTTCTCCTGTTTTGCTTTTCCTGATTTTGTTTTTCCTGTTTTGTTTTTCATTGTATGTTTTTTTCCATTCTCCCTTTCCACTGACTCCTGGCAGTTCAGAAAAGTTCCCAAACCTACAATTGGACCAATTTTCTTAGAAATTCAGTGAAAACAAACCCCTTTCCAAGTCATTGGAAATGTCCTGTCTTTCTTGTGCTCACTGGAGATCCTAGAAATCTGCGGCAGAGAAGTGAGAGGAAAGACAAAAATTGATGAAGTCTTTGTTTTGGATTTGGTAACTACAATTTTGCCTAAACAAAATTTATCTTCATATGACTAATATTTATTTATCTATTTAGTAGCTAGCTATGGTCATTGAGTATTTGTAGGACATGAGATATAAAAATTAGATCCACACGATTTTAAAAATGATGTGCAAATTTTCTGTTTTCCTCAATAATATTAAACTTACATAGAGAACACAATATATGTTTGAAATCTTTTTTTTTTTTTTTTTTGAGTCGGAGTCTCACTCTGTCGCCCAGACTGGAGTGCAGTGGCCGCTCCGGCCACCGCAGCCTCGACCTGCTGGGCTCCGGCGATCCTTCCGCCTCAGCCGTCTGAGTAGCCGGAATTACAGGCGCGCGCTGCCACGCCCGGCTGATTTTTTTGATTTATTGTAGAGATGAGGTCTCACTGCCCAGGTGGGTCTTGAACCCGCGGGCTCAGGCAATCCACTCACCTCAGCCTCCCAAAGTCGCAGGATTACAGGCTGAGCCAACCGAGCCCGGCTTATGTTTGGAATCTTACGTTAAAAATTAAGTTAAGGTGTTGATTTCATTTCCCTCATAAAATGAACTCTCTTTTTAGCACCATATACCTTATTAATCATATACGTAATCTTGTAAAAGAAAATAGTTCACATTTTCCAAAAAAAGAATAAATATAATGTGAATTTTTCTCACTTTTGATGCTAAGTGATAAAAAAATTAAGAATGAACTATCCATATCTTTTAAGAATATGAGTAATATTAAACAAACAAGGCGAATGGATACTGAGATAACAGGCAGGCATACATATTGATTAGAACTAAGAATTATAATAATGGAAAATTATCAGTCCTTGCAGGTGGCTTATGGTCTCATTTTTCAACCTGTGGACTAATATATAAATATTAAAAGCCATAAATATTTTAATATGGCTTTTAAGGAGAAACAAACCACATACTACACTACAATACATGTATAAGAAGATCATTCTGCTTAGAGTTGAGGGTCATTTAGAAAGTTGTAAGAACTAAGACTCCTTTGGTTCTCAACAAATGCTTCTGAATTATTTTTCTACCAAGACTAAAAGCCCTTGTAAAGAGCAACTGAGCATGTGCTTATTCCAATCTTCCACATCAACCTGTGTTGTGCTAAGTGACATCTACACATATTAATTGCATTAGTTAGATCATATATAAGTTATAAAATAGAATAGTATTTGTCCACAAGAAATTTGCAATATCTCGGGGATGTTAGTTATTTCCTTACTTTTTCTGAGATGATCAGTTTACAAAAGATCAGGGACAGACCTGTCCAAGGACAGATAAACTGAAGCAAGCTCGAGTTTTATGTTGCCATTATGTTACCTGACTCTGGACATCCAAGCTGTATTTCCTGCAACTCATCCATCAGAGAATTCTTTTTTGTTTCACCAAATTGTGAAAATATGTAATATACATTCAATCATAAATATGACAGTTTCCAGCCTTTAGGCCTTTAAGTGTAGTAACTACATTCTTAGTTACTAAACCTTTCCTACTTTCTGATGCCACTAAAATACAACAGTGGTGTTCTTCTTCTGCTAGTAATGAAAATTACCCCTCTTGTTTGTGAAGTGCTTCATACTTGACTATCTGGTTCTCCCTTTCCCAGGTCCTCCCCTTTTTCCTAAGATTCTATACATAGGAAATAATTACAGTATCTTAAACTGAGGTCTTTCCTTTTTTGGATTCTGTTAAAAAATTATTTCAATACTTTCTGAAAATTAATCTTTTCTTGTGTCTGTATGTAGTGGGCTGTGTTCCAGAGCTATACAGTCAAATAAAAGAGGATATCTACTCTTTTTTAGAATAGGCATGGCTGGAAGACAAATAACAAATTAAAATTTGAAAAGTGAATCCTAGAATCTAGATCATATAACAATAAAAACAATTGTAGAAACGAACCAGTGAATCTTGGATTTACACTCAGGAAGGCTGAAAGGAGTAAATAGTGACATAGCTCATAGGCCGGAAAGAGGAAAGTAGATTATCATTGTAAAATATTCAAATTTTTAAAATTTCAAATAAAATCTTTCTAAAGTTGAAAGATTTCAAAATATGACAAAATTTATATTGTGATCACAGACATGATTCTAATGAAGTAGTTTTAAAAAATAATTATAATAATGATCATTTACTGATTTCCTAGTATGTCATAGTGGTGATACAACTATTACTCTGTATTATTTTATATTTTCATGAAATGTAATGTTTATCACTATAGTCTTGGGAACTATTTTACAGTATAACAAGTTGAAGATCATCTAGCTTAATTAACTGTCTCATACTCCCAAAACCAATACTAGGTAGAGTTAGTTATAAACCCTAGGTTTTATTGTTTTAGAACATTTTTATTGAAGTGCACTATATATATATATATATAGGTTTATAGCTTTATTGCCTTATTACTTGTTAACAAATGAACACGTCCATATAGCCAGCACCCAGATTGATAATAAAAAAATATTGTGGCATCCTAAATTACCACTGGTGACCCATTGAGTTTCCTGACTTCTGACCTCAAAGATTAGTTTTAAATGACTGAGTACTCTATTTAAATGGAATGACAGAGTGTGTACTTTTTTGTGTCTGGATTCCTTCAGTCAATATAAAATCTAGAACTGTTGGTCTTGCCCATCAAAATTTCTTCAAACTCTACTAGAAGATATTACTTTAGAGTTAAAAATTTAAGGAGCCGGACTCAGTGGCTCAGCCTGTAATCCCATGCCTTTGGGAGGCTGAGGTGAGTAGATTGCCTGAACCCGCGGGTTTGAGACCCGCCTGGGCAGCGAGACCTCATCACTACAATAAATTAAAAAATCAGCCGGATGTGGTAGCGCATGCCTGTAATTCCGGCTACTCAGAAGGCTGAGGCGGAAGGATCGCCGGAGCCCAGCAGGTCGAGGTTGCGGTGGCCGGGAGCGGCCACTGCACTTCAGTCTGGGCAACACAGTGAGACTCCAACTCAAAAAAATAAAAAATAAAAACAAGTTTAAAGAGCTGTAGACTATTGTGTTAATTGAATCAATATGAATATTGAAGTAACTCAAGGCCAGGTTGTGAATAATGATGGAGGAGAAGTTGGTACCCAAGTATTCTAAGTTTATAGCAAAAAGAACAGGGAATTAGGAGAAGATGATAGCACTGAAAAATGTGGATACATAATCTGATAGCAGAACATTAAATGAGATATACAATGAAAAGGTAGATGAGTATTCACTTAGAAAAATCAATAGAGAACAAGACAATTGTCAAATCTCTCCCACCACCATAGTAGGTGAAAATTAGAGAAGTAATGTTTCTAGAGAAGAACTAGACTTCAGTTATGCCCAGGAAAGGACCATTCAAAAGGAATTCATCTTCATTGACTCACAAAATGAAAAATTATCTAGGAAGATGAATATGATACAAAGAAGATTCAGCTACATGGGACACTGAATTGACTCACAAACCTCATTGTTCAAATTCGCCCAATTTCCACATATGCTAAATATAGACAGATTATTACTGCTTCAGAAGTCCCTCCTTTGGTGCTCTCTCTTCTTTTTTATGCCAGACTTGCTGATTATGAGTACACCATTATATGTTCTTTCCCATTTCTCCTGATTACCTCTCCCACATTCCCACTAAACTCTGTGACCTTGTATGTTTCTTGTGACCACTTTATCTCCAATAATATTTTTTTAATAATTTGTGTGATATTAGCATAACCAGTCTAGCTCACACACAGTTACTATTTTATTTTTATTTATTTATTTATTTATTTTTGAGTTGGAGTCTCACTGTCGCCCAGAATGGAGTGCAGTGGCTGCTTCCGGCCACCGCAGCCTCAACCTGCTGGGCTCCGGCGATCCTTCCCCTTCAGCCTTCTGAGTAGCCAGAATTATAGGCATGCGCTACCACGCCTGGCTGATTTTTTGATTTATTGTAGAGATGAGGTCTCGCTGCCCAGGTGAGTCTCGAACCCACGAGCTCAGGCAATCCACTTACCTCAGCCTCCCAAAGGCGCGGGATTACAGGCTGAGCCACCGAGCCCGGCTCACAGTTACGATACTAAAGGCTTATCATTCATCGTTCTTTTACTTTCAGCCTATTTTAGTCTATTAATTTAAATTATTACTCCTATACATAGCATATATTTTGATCCTGTTTTGCTATCATATTAACAATCTCTGTCTTTTTATTGGAACATTTAATGTTTGTATTTAAAGTATTTATTGTCATGGCTGAATATATGTGTCCCATTTTGTTGTTTGATTTCTATATATTTTATGTGGTCTGTTCTTTTAATTCCTTTTAAAAGTACATAAAATGTATTCCAATCAAATATATAAAATATATACTAGTAAAATATAGAAAATTTGCTCTAATATAGTTTCATATCCTCTTTTCATTTGGCTATCATTATCATATATACAATACCCTTATGTGTTAGAAGTCCAACAATAATTTTATAATTTTTGTTTTATGCAACTTCCTTTTAAATTATTCAAAAGAAGAAAAGATAGCAACTATTATACTATCTTTTGTATCTACCTATATAAAAACCTTCAGCTCTATTCTATTTATTTGCATGAACCAAAGTTACCACATGGAGCAAATTCCTTTTCATCTGAAGAACTTCCATTGGAATTTTTTATAAAGTCAACTTGCTAGCAGCAATTCTTCTTGTTTTATTCATGTATTTATCTATTTATTTATTTATTGAAAGATGTGGGGTACAATTCAGGGTTAGGTATACAAAGGTCATTAAGCAGGTACCCTTATTGATGAAGTGTACCCCCCTCCCTCCCCTAGCAGTTTCCCACTACTGCCAATTACTTCCTTATAGTATCATTGTAGTCATACAGGGCCCACTTCTTATGAGTGAGAACATGTATTTAGTTCTTTGATTCTGTGATACATCACTGAGTATTATAGATTCCAAGTCCATCAAAGTTGCTGCAAGTTCATAATTTTGTCCTCTTTTATGGCTGTGTAAATATCCCATTGTGTGTATGTACCACTTTTTTTTATCCAGTCTTCTTCCAATGGGCAGCACAGTTGGTACCATGTTTTTGCTATTGTGAATAATGCTGCGATAAACATGCATGTGCAGATATCTTTTTTATAGAGTGATTTGAATTTCTCCGGGTATATTCCCAGAAGGGTGACTGCAGGGTAGTATGGAAAATCAATCTTTAGATCTTTTAGCAATTGCCAAACAGTTTTCCACAGAGGTTGTATTAACTTACCCTCCCATCAACAGTGTAGAAGTCTTCCCTTTTCCCAGCATCTTTTCCAGCATCTGTTGTTTTTGGAGTTATTGATAATCACCATCCTGAGTGGAGTTAGGTAGCATCTCTGTGTGGTTTTAATTAGCATGTCTTTGATGATTAGTGAGGCCGAGCATTTTTTCATGTATCAGTTGGTGGCTTCTATGTCTTCTTTTGAAAAGTGTCTATCCATATTTTCTGCCTACTTTTTAATAGGGCTATTTGCATTTTTCTTTTTGGCACTTTTGAGTTCCTTGTAGATCCTAGATGTAGGCGTTTGTCAGATATATAGTTGGAAAATATTTTTCCCCACTCAGTGGGCTGTTTCCCCACTCTCTTTATGGTTACTTTGGTTTTGCAGAAGCTTTTCAGTTTGATGAGGTCCCACTTGTCTATATTATCTCTTATGGCATGGACACTTGGAATTTTGATTAGGAATTAGTTGTCAATTTAAATTTCCATAATGCTTTTTTTGCATTTTCTAAGTTTCTTATAGTTTGAGGTTTTATGTTTAGGTCTTTGATTCTTTTTGTGTACGGTGATAGGTAGGGGTCTTGTTTTAATCTTCTGCATATGATCAGCCACTTTTCCCAGCACCATATACTGAATAGGTTCTCCTCTCCTCAGACGTTGGTGGAGGCTTTGTCAAAGATGAGTTGGTTAAGAAATTGAGGTTTTGCTTCCAGGATCTCTATCCTATTCCATTGGTCTATATTTCTGTTCTTGTACCAATACCATACTATATTGATTATTGTAGACCTATTATAAAGTCTGAAGTGTGATACCTATCATTTTGTTTCTTTTACTGAGGATTGTTTTGGCTATTTGTGGTCATTTTTGTTCCTATATGAATTACTGTATTGCTGTTTCCAGGTCCAAGAAGAATGATGCTGGTAATTTAATGAGTATTGCATTAAATCTGTAGATTGCCTTGGGTAGGATGGATATCTTAACAATGTTGATTGTTCCAATCCATGAGCATAAAATATTTTTCCATTTGTTTGTGTCATCTTTGACTTCTTTGAGCAGCAGTGTTTTTTAGTTTTCATTGTAAAGTTCTTTCACCTCTCTGGTTAAGAAGATGTCAGGGTATTTTTTTTCTTTTTCTTTTCTTTTTTTCTTTTTTCTGTGTGTGTGTGTGTGTGTGTGTGTGTGTGTGTGTGTGTGTGTGTGTCTATTGTGAAAGGGGTTGTGCTTTTTATTTGGGTTTCTGTTTGTTTATTGTTGGTGTATAGGAATGCGACTGTCTATTGTATATTTATTTTATACCCTGAGACTTTGCCAAAGTCCTTTATCAGATCAAGGAGTTTTTTGACAGATTCTTTTGGGTTTTCAATGTATAGGATCATGTCGTCTGCAAAGAGAGATAATTTCCTCTTTTTCTATTTGGAAACCTCTGATTTCCTTCTCTTGTCTGATTGCTCTAGCTAGGACTTCCAGCACTATGTTGAACAGGGTGGTCACCTATGTTGAACAGTGGGCCACCAAGTCTTGTTCCGGGTTTCAGGGGAAATGATTCTAATTTCTGTCTGTTTAGCAGTATGTTGGCTGTGGATTTCTCATAGGTGGCTCTTACTGTTTTGAGGTATACTCCATATATGCCTAGATGTTCAAGGGTTTTTATCAAGAAGGAATGCTGGAGTTTAACAAAAGTTTTTTCCATGTCTAATAATAGAATCACATGGTTCTTGTTTTTACATCTGTTGAAGTTTTTAATTATGTTTATGGTCTTGCAGCACTGAACCATCACTGTGTCCCAGGGATGAAGTCTACTTGTTCATGGTGGATGATTTTGAGATGCGTTGTTGGTTTGCTAGAATCTTGTTGAGAATTTTAGTGTCTATGTTCATCAAGGATATTGGCCTGTAATTCTCTTACTTTGTTGGTTCTTTACCAATATCAGTGTGATGTTAGCTTCATAAAATGATTTAAGGAGAGTCACATCTTTCTCGATTACCTGGAATACTTTCAATAAGATTGGTATCAGCTCCTCTTTTTATATTTCTAGAATTCTGCTGGAAAGCCATCTGGTCCAGGGTTTTTTTGTTTTTTGGGGTTTTTTTTATAGTTTTCTTACAACAAAGTCAATTTCCTGGGTTATTATTGGTCCATTTAGGGTTGTGATTTCTTCTTGTTTCATCCTGGGGAGGTTGTGTGATGTCAGAAATTCTCCATTAATTTAGGTTTTCAAGTTTGTGTTTATTTGGGTTTTGCCTCTCTTTTTCTTGGTCAGTTTGGCTAGGAGTCCATCAGTCTTGTATATCCTTTCAAAGAACCAACTCTTTCATTGATTTTTTTCTATTAAATTTTTGTCTTCTATGTCCTGTATTTGGGCTTTTATTTTGGTGATCCGAATTCTTCTGCTGAAGTTAGGATTTTGGTGGTCTTACTTTTCCAGCTTCCTTATGTGATCTGTTAGGCTGGTAACTTGTGATCTTTCTATTTTCTTCAGGTGTGTTCTTAGAGATATAAATTTCCCTCTTAGTACTTATTTCATGGCATCCCAGAAATTTTGATAAGATGTTTCTTTGTTTTCATTTGTTTTCAGAAAGCTTTTAATTTCTGTTTTTATATCCATGCTGAGCCAGGAGTTGTTCAGCATTATGCTGTTTAGTGGCCATGGCTTTTGTGGGTTTTGGGGTAGCTTTGTTGGTATTGATATTTATTTTTATTCCACTGTGGTCTGAGAAGGTGCATGGCAATATTTCAGTCTTACAAAATTTGTTTATAATTAATTCATGGTTGAGGATGTGGCTGATCTTAGAGCACATTCCATGTGGTGATGAGTAGAATGTGTATTCCATGGTTGACGGGTGGAGTGTTCTGTAGGTATCTGTTAAATTCACTTGGTCAAGCATCAAGTTGAGGTTGTGGATCTCCTTCTCCTTGTTAATTTTTTTTTTTGTCTCTATTATCTGTCTAGAGTTGTTAGTAGGTTATTTAAGTTACAAACTATGATAGTGTTAAAGTCAATATCTTTTTTTAGTTTCCCTAAAAGCTGCTTTATGAAAGTTGGTGCTCTCATAATAGGTGTATATATGTTTAGGATTGATATTTCTTGTTCATGGGTTGAATCTTTTATCATTATGTATTGACTTTCCATATCTTTTTAAATTTTGATAGCTTAAAATGTATTTTGTCTGATATTAAAATTGCGACTCCTGCTTTCTTTTGTGTTTCATTCGCCTGAAAATTCATTTTCCATCCTCTTACTTTGAGTCTGTGGGTTTCCTTTCTCATGAAATGAATTTTCTGGAGACAGCTTGTTGCATCACGATTTTTTTCTATAATTTGCCATTCTATGTCTTTTCATTGGTGCATTTAGTTTATTCACATCCAGGCTGATTATTGAGATGTGAGAGTTTATTCCTGTCATGAAGTTATTAAAAAGTTTGTTGTTGTTGCTATTTGTTTAGTTGTTTTTTGGCTTTCCTTCAATTTCTGGGTTGAATTATGTGTGTTTTCAATCTTTTTCCTGCATTCTTGGGTAGGGCATGGTTGTTGTTGTTGTTTCTATGTTTAATACTTTTTTTTTTTTTT
>NW_007232984.1:119518-150274 GCF_000164805.1 Carlito syrichta | reverse complement strand
GGGTCTCGAACCCATGGGCTCAGGCAATCCACTCACCTCAGCCTCCCAAAGGCACGGGATTACAGGCTGAGCCACCGAGCCCGGCTTGTTTAATATCTTTGTAAGTGTTTATTGTAGAGCTGGTCTGGAGACAACGTAAAGTTTTAGGGATTGAATGTCTGGGAAGGATTTTAATTCCCCATCACTGATGAAACTTAGCTTAGATGGGTAGGTAATTTTTGGTTGAAATTGTTTATCTTTGAGAACTTTGAAGATTGGACTCCAGTCTCTTCTTACCTGAAGTGTTTCTGTAGATAAGTCTGCTGCCATTCTGACTGGTCTTACCCTGTAGGTAGTCTGACATTTCTCTCTTACTGCCTTTAGGATTTTTTTCTTTTATACCTGCTTTGTGTAAGCAAATTACTATGTGTCTAGGAATTAGTCTTCTCATTTGTTGTCTTGCAGGGTTTCTCTGAATCTCATGTGCTTGAATGGTCATGTCTCTAATGAGGTGAGGGAACAATTCTTGGGTAATTTCATGAAAAGTTTGTTCCAGAGTAGTCTCTGTGTCTGCCTAAAGGTTTCCAATAAATCTTAGGCTCAGCCTCTTGATATAGTCACTCATCTCTTGAAAGTTTTGTTCCATCTTTTTAAGCTTCTTTTCTATGTTTTTAACAGTTTGGGTTAGTTTCATATTTGGTCCTCAAACTCTGAGATTCTTTCTTCTGCTTGGTTAATTCTGCTTTCCATTCTTATCAGTTTGTTATTATTTCATTCCCTGTATTCTTTATTACTGTCATCTCAGTTATCATCAACTCCTTCATACTTTCCTCATGTCTCTCCTCATTTCTATTTATTCTCTCTATCAATATCTTGATATCTGGGTTTGTGGTTTGAGACCAGTCATTCTGCAGGCTCTTCATTGTTTGAGTTCTGAAGTCTGTATTCCCAGTTGTTCCTCTCAGGAGTGTGTATGAGACCCGTATTCTTTCTTTGGTTTTCCTTCATTTGTATAAGTTTTCCTCGCCCTTCTTTTTTCCCCCCTTCTTCAATTCTTTAGTTCAGTGATGGGGGGATAGCTTTTACTTCTATTTGCTTAATCCTTTATTCTTTCTTATGTAGCTCTTCTGGATTTTTTCAGTTTTGAAGCCAGACTAGGGTTTGGGGGCTGTGCTTTTTGCAGTTTTGAGATTTAATTAAGGAGTAGCTATGATTCAGAAACTCTCTGCAGATCCCTGTATCTGCTAACAGGTGTGTGGACCCCTGGAACCCACTCCAACTGCCTTGAAATCTTTCCCTGCCATGAGGGTGAATGTTTGCCACCTGAAAGTAAAATAACATAAGAAAAAAGAAAAGAATGGAAAAGGAAGGAGGGAGACAAAAGAAAGGTGAAGAGAAAAAAGAAGAAGGAAAATATGTGCACCCACTAACAAATAAAGACAGAAAAAAACAGAACCAAAAAATACAAACAATCATACAAACAGAAAAACCCCTGTTGATGAACTCACCCTCAAAAATACCCATATGCAAACAGAAAATTTAAAAAATTAGAATAACAGAAATAAAGCAAGTAAGAAAACATAAACAAAAACTGGAAGAAATAAATTTTAAAAAAAACAAACTCAAGCAACCCCCTCAGGTCCCTTCCTACTGTGGGAGTTTTTCTCTCTTCTCAATAAATCCTGTTTTAAAACAAAAAACAAAAAAACACAAAACCTCACTCTGTAACCACTTCTGGAATTTCATGTTCCTTTCGCAAGCACTGCCACCACTTTTGGCTGTCATCACATGTAGCTACCACTGCGTTAAGGAGTGGCTCTGGTCTCCAGCCTGTCTTCTCCACTCTCAGAGCAGACTGATAGGGTAGCTCTTAGTGTGGGTCAGATGCCCTTTGGACTGCTGTAGAAGGAGGATGCACAGATCCAGACTCACCCTACTTGTATGCTGCTGCCACTGCTGTCAAGTATCCCACTCATATCAGACGTGTCTGTGCCTGTTCCAGAATGGGACAGGGACATCTCTGTCTCTGAGTCTGATGGTCATCCTAGAGGAGTGCATAGATAGCTTTGGGGTCTCAGGTTGGACACTGGACAGAGCTGGGTGGGACAACGCAGGTCTGCCAGGTCCTGTGACAGAGAAGATGGCAGCGATCAGTGTCTCCTCACTGGCGTTGGGGCTTCATTCCAGATTTCCTCTCTGGGCCTTCTCCCCGGTTCCTGCTGCTAGTGCCTGGCCTGCTGCCAATGTGATGGTATGGGCTAGGTACCAGATGCTGAGGAGCACCTGTTCTCTGCTGCTTTCTATCAAGAGACCCCCCAAGGATGGTAGATGATCCCGCATGCCAGGGGCTCCAATCTCAGGCATTTGGTGTGTTACAGTCACCTCTGGAGGAGAGGCCTGGGTGCTTGAATCTGAGTCTCCCCTCAGATAGACTTTCACTCAACTACCAGCACTCACCCACTCATGTAGACAGTCTTGTAGACACTCATGTATGGCCACTCACTTTTGCAGAGACTCTCACACTCTGATCAGTTCTGTCACCATCTTGCCCTGTCTCCCTCTTCCTCTTTTTGTTCATCCATTTTTTACTTTCAGTTTTTAAAATATCGCCTTGCCAGATATAGGATTTTTGGTTGATACTTATTTTTCTTTCAGCCCTTTGAATAATCATTCCACTGCTTTCTAGTCTCCCTTGTTTCTGATGAGAAGTCATCATGCATCTAATTGTATACAATGTCACTGTATTTAACAAGTCATTTTTCTCTCTTATTTCAAGATATTCTCTGTCTTTTACTTTCTACAGTTGATTATGATGTGTCTAAATTTGGATCTTTTAATTTAGCTGATGCAGAGTCTATGGAGCGTTTTAGATATGTAGATTAATTTTTGATCAAATTTGGAGTAGTACAGCCAATATATCTTCAAATAATTTTGTGTCTTTATTTTCTTCTCTCATTCTAAAATGAGAATGTTTAATGGTTTCCTAAGGTCTCTGGGACCCTGTTAATTTGTTTTCATTCCTTTTTCTTTATATTATTCACATTCAATCATTTATATAGGTCTATCTTCAAATTTCCAATACCTCCTTTTGTAGGCTCCAGTCTATTGTTGTGTCCTCATAGTGAATTTCTTATAAATATTTAAGCTATTAGGCTTTCAACACCAGAATTTTCATTCTAAATTTGATAAGTTATAATCACAATCTTTTTAAATTCTCTAACATAATAATTTTCTTTAAGCAGCTCTGGATTCTGGTCCCCCATAAGGATTGTTGTTGTTCTTGTTTGTTTGCTTAGTGAATTTTTTTGACTTATTCTATACAGCAGGGTTCCAAGCCCCAGGCCACAGACCAGTACTGGTCTGTGACCTGTTAGGAACCAGTCTGCACAGTAGAAGGTGAGTGGTGGGTGAGTGAGTAAAGCCTCATCTATATTTACTGCTGTTCTCCATCACTTGCATTACTGCCTGAGCTCTGCCTCCTGTCAGATCAGCAGTGGCAATAGACTCTCATAGTGTGAACCCTACTGTGGACTGCACATTCAAGGGATCTAGGTTGCATGCTCTTTATGATAATTTAATGCCTGATTATCTGAGGTGGAACTGAGGCAGTGATACTAGCACTGAGGAGGAGCTGCAAATACAGATTAACTTTAGCAGTGAGGTTTGCTGCACAGAGACCATAATAAATCAATTAATTGCAGACTCACATCAAAACCTTATCAGTAAGTGGCAAGTAAGTTAATGAACTTCAACTGTACAACTGCATCTGGTGACATAATTATTGTTAATTATGAATAATTATTTTTAATATAAAACATAATTATTTAAATTATATAGATATGTACCAGTATTTCATTATTATTACATTATATTTCATTTTATATTTATTATATACATATGTTTATATTATATTTCATATTTATATATAAATACATATATTATATGTATTTCATTATATAATACAATGTAATAATAATAGAAATAAAGTGCACAATAAATGTAATGAGTTTGATCATTCCAAAATCGCCCTCTCCCCCAGTCCATGGAAAAATTGTCTTCTACAAAAACTGGTCCCTGATGCCAAAAAGACTGAGGACCGCTGCTAAAGAGCCTGTTCCTTCTGCAGTGTGAATCTACTAATATCTCTTTTCAGTTTTTATTATTGCTGTTATTTTTGTTTTTCTTGTTTTAACCTGGATTTCCTAGGGTCAACCCTGGGTCAGCATAGCTAGTTGATTAGTGAATAATTGGTCAGAGGTCATGCTTAAATTCCTTAAGCCATTACACCTTCCACCCTTTGTTGATGAATGTGTATAAGATTTGTAGAGTACATACAAAATTTAAGAAAATCACAAGTGTGTCCATGTTTTGACTTTCATTGAGTACAGTGTCCCCTGTTCAGTTCAGATTAGGCAGTCATCCTCTCTGGGTCTCTTCCTCAGCATGTATGCAGCCTTTCTGATCACCAGGAGTATATGGGAGCATATCAAGTCTCCCTATGGCTAACTTATTCCCTTAATTTTCCTGCTAAATTTCTAGATGATCTGCTGGTCTATTGCATACCCCAACTAGTATCGCAATTTCAGAGTAACTGCAATGTTAGCCTTCTCTGATTTTTGCTACTAAGACCAAAATTGATTTTGACAACATTCCCAAGAGTCAATTTTTCCACATTCTCCAAATCAAGTCATCTCTCCAGCAGAAAATACTTGTCTTCATATTTTGTCCTATCCAGGTAGAACCAAAACACCACAGATATAGATGGGAATGTGAGCAGTCTCAGGCTACAATGTCACAGACTCCATGACAGTGCTTATAGTGAGTCATTTATCTTAAATAAATGCTTCTCCATCATTTTTATGCATGTGGCAAATTTGAAAGTTTTTTTAATAAAGATTGATTGAAGATTTAAGTCATTGTGTGTTGGGAAGAGAATTTGCAGAACTTCTTCCTTAGATATTCTGTAAGTCTCAGCCCCTAAATATTCAGGTTTAATAAACCCTTTAAACATAGAGTCTGCTCTTTTTTCAGTGAGGAGAATTTGTCATCCAGTTTTCTCATTGACCTTTATAATTATCACTTCTAGAAGTGTGTAAAGATCCTGCTGGGTTGTTTACTCTATCATTTACCTCAGATCTCCAACACTGGATCCTCTGGGATTTTAAAGTGTAAAGATTTTGTTTCATGGGGATTATGAAGAATCAGCTTCCCCAACATGTGGGGAAATGACTGATTGAAAATTAACCCAATACTAGAGAAATTAGAACTTAAAGATAGAGACAGAGGAACCAAGACATACACACTGTTTGAGGCTGATTCCAGTCACATGTGAAGCCAGACCTAACCTTGGCATTTTAGGTAAGTTACCTGATAAATTCCTTTATGTTGTGAGTTAGTATGAGCTGGAAGAGCTGTATTTCTATCACCTGCAATTAAAAAAGTTTATACAAACACAAGAATACACACACACACATACACACACGGTATATGAGCTAGTATATATCATGTATTTTAATTATAATTAGCACAGTTTTAATACTTAGTTTTATTTTTGGCAGCTTTTTTATTCTTACATACAATAAGCTACAAGAAGGAAATTATTATATTTGTTTTGTTAAATATTTTTGTTTTTATAAGATATTTGCCATTTTTTTTTTCTATCCAGTTTCCAATAACACATGCCTAGTTTATTGAATGATCAACTATTCACAATCTTTAAAGAGTCCTATGGAAGCTGGAATGGCAAAAAAGGCAAATTCTCCTTTTTCGTGTCCTCCACAATTCAGTGTAAAACATGTAACCCAAGCTTGGCCAATTATATTCTTATCTTTGAATTTTGGTTTAGTGACATAGAAACAGGGAGAGTTAGAAACTATTTTACAGCATCAGCAATGATGCTCCTCAGGCATTGTGACATCATCTTGGCCAAAATTTTATTGCTTACACACTAACTCTTGAGCAGCCTTGGTTACTGATTACCTTTCTGTCCCAGTCTGGTAACTTCAAGTTTGTTTACTCTGTGTGCCCTTGCTATACTTCTAGCAAATGTCTTTTTTGTCTGAGACAGCCTATGTTTGTTAATGTTGTTGGCCTCCAAAAATCCTGACTGAAAAAACAGAGAAACTTCTGTGATTAGCATAGACTAGGCAGCCAGTAGAGTTTTGATAAAGATAATGATTTGGAGGAGAAAATATTATGTTCATATTCTGATGGACTTTTTTTTTCTCTGCATTGAATTCAGTTTCATAAATATGTATGAAAAGACACTGTAATAATCTCTCTCAAGTATACAGACATGCATAAACACAATCATTTACTTCCAAATACTTATATTATAATTAAGGGCTTCTAAGAGTGACATTAAAGAGATAAAAGGTAAGGCAACTAATAGTTCATTTTCCCTAGAATGCTATTTTTGTCAGAATTATTAATATTCAAATATGTTACACCTGCAAATACTCATTTAAAAACTTACTGAGAATCTCCCCTAGGTGCTAGGCACATACTATGAGTGAGAGAAAAGGCACAGTACAAAATAAGGAAATTGATGCCCCAATATAATTCACACTGTGACATTTCATTTTTAATACAATTTAAACATACAATAAATTATAATTTGGTATTTAAAATTATGAAAACACTTTAAATGACAAACTTGGGAAAGTATTTGCAAAAAGTTTGACTCATTAAGAGTAATTCCTTTCATGTATAAAGGAACTCAAAGAGATTCATAAAAATAAATGCTAATTCTCAAATTGAAAAATGGACCTTGCTCATAAACAATTTACAGGACTCTAAATTACTAATAAAGATGTGGTATTTCATTAGTAATTACATATAGTAAAAAGGGAGACATTTTACTTATCTGATTTGCAATAAGTTTTAAGTGGTATGCTAAATGTTGATAATTATGTAGTCAGACCAGCATTCTCAGACATGATGTTGGTAAGAATTTTGTCAACATTTTTCTATGCAACATATAGAGCATTTCTCTTAGCAACATATAACAAGTTTAAATTTTGTTTTAATGCAATAATTTTCATTCTAGAAATCTATTCTAATAAAAATAGTAGTGAAGCTTGCACATAAACATAGAACAAAGTGGAAAAAACTGAAAAACACAATGAAAACTAACAAACAAGTAAACAAAAGCATCTAGTCCAAATCTCCAAGCTTATAACTGTTCATGGAACCTTCCAAGTTCATTTTTCTTCCTTCTCAGACTTTCATAGATTCAATTCCTTGTTCTAATCTCCCTTAATTTAACATTATGAGCCCACACTTCATTATGGAACAACATGTTTTCCTGTATTAAAATGTCGAGACCCGCCTGGGCAACTTGGCGAGACCTCATCTCCACAATAAAAATCAAAAATTAGCCGGGTGTGGTAGCGCGCACCTGTAGTTCCAGCTACTTGGAAGGCTGAGGCGGAAGGATCGCCGGAACCCAGCAGGTCGAGGCTGCGGTGGCCGGGAGCAGCCACTGCACTCCAGTCTGGGCAACAGAGTGAGACTCCATCTCAAAAAAAAAAAGAAAAGAAAATGTCTTGCATCCCGATTTGTTGATGTTAACTGTCAAAACAATGTCTTCTTATTTCTGAGACATTAAAACTGTTTCCAAACACTTCAAACCTCTTTTGAGAGGTTTCTATGGTCTCTTGTTATTTGAGTCTGAAGTAAGGAGGTACATAGATTGTTCCAAAAGTAGTAAAAAACAAAAAAAGTTCTGTTGCTTAAGACAGCACCAGTTCAATGTCATGAAAACATACCTTTCACGTACACTTATTTTGCAAAAACTAAAGTCATCAATTCAGTTATATTAACATATCTAATAGGGAACTAATATTATATGTATACTAGGAGATTTAAGGCCCTTTCTCTTAAAATGGTCAGTTTTTGAGAAAGCACAGTAATGATTCTAATAACTATAACAATTTGTAGAGCTTAAAAATCCTTCCTCTTCTTGGAAAATGGCATTTTACTCTCTTTTGGGGAAAATAAAAATGTTAATAAGAAATAATAATGTGCACGATAATATAAAATGTAGAAGCATTTTTTATTCATTATGTATGAAGAAGGAGACAGGAAATGTAGTTAAAGAATAAAAAAGTAACACAGGAAATTTAAGGTCAGCTGGCCAAGGGATATTTCTCATAGCATAGTACCTTTGTTAAGTATTCTAATTTCATTCAACCATGGTAAATGTTTCTTGAAGTAAATAACATTCTTATTCACTTTACAATTCAAAAATCATGAAATTACTAAGTGTTCTAGCTGTGCCATGAAATGACTTTTATCTCTTTCTTCTTTTTTATAACATAATGATTTCAGTACTAAGAGTCTGGACATCCCATGCTAGAAATGAAGAATTCTGCATTGTATATATGAAGCAAAGCCCCAGAAATCACAGCCTGTCCTCTTATCAATGTTCCATTATTTTCAAGGATTATTCCTTTATTGTTTTAGCTATTATTCTTTGGTCAGCAATACAGCAGGCATTTTACAAATATTATTACCTTATTTGATCAACCCATTTTATAGGTATGCAATCTGAGACTCAGAAAGCTCACAGACTAAATTCAAGGTCACATAAGTAATAAATTGTATACTACAGGTTTCTTGATTCAAAGCTCTACTCTGTTGAACCAGAAATCATTTTTATGGCTTTTTTTAGTGGCTTTATTGTTGCAATCTGTTTCACTGCATTGATGTTAGAACACACATTTATTTGCAAATAAACTAGTCTGGTGCATTTTTCCTTAGGATAAATTCTATAGAAACTGAAAACACAACATATTAGGATTCATAGAAATTTTTCAAGGACTACAAATATTGGATAATGAACAAAACAAATTTGTTGTCAAGTGCATACCTGGGAAAATTAATCAAATCAAGTTAGTTACCCATGAGATAAGCTTGATAGAGTAGGACCTGATTATGATATGTGTTCAATATAGTGTTTATTGAATGAAAAACAACCTCAAACATAAAAAAAATTCAAACAAAAATAAAACAGAGATATCAGACTTTGTTGAATTACTGTGCATCTCCTAACACTTTGCTTAGTTATTTATATGCAAACTAAGTACACTTTCTGTACCAAAAAGTATTTATAATTAAACACTAGTTATTTAAAATGCAGAGTACAATTTTCAGTTTATAGAACTTTCTCTAAAATATTTTATTTTAAATGCTGTTTAACAAAGCACAATAGTTGAACATTATACTTTATTTTCCCCCTTTTTGCCTGGTAAGTTTTAAACTCAGTACTTCCTGGAAATATGTGGTGAATGTGATTAAAATCTGCCAGCATATTAGTAACAAAATGCTCTCTCTTGATTTATAAAGTAAAACCAAGTTCTCAAACTGTAGGGTGTATTAGAACTACCAATGAATTTCGGTAAAGCTACATATTGCTAGATTCCCACTAAGGAGAGTCTGATCCAGTAGAACTTCTTTGAAACCAAGGGATTTGCAATTTAACAAATGTCCCAAACCAGGCTCGGTGGCTCAGCCTGTAATCCCGCGCCTTGGGAGGCTGAGGTGAGTGGATTGCCTGAGCCCGCAGGTTCGAGACCCACCTTGGCGAGACCTCATCTCTACAATAAATCAAAAAATTAGCTGGGCATGGTAGCGCGCGCCTGTAGTTCCAGCTACTTGGAAGACTGAGGCGGAAGGATCGCCAGAACCCAGCAGGTCGAGGCTGCGGTGGCCAGGTGCGGCCACTGCACTCCAGTGTGGGCGACAGAGTGAGATTCCAACTTAAAAAAAAATTTAAATTTAAATTTAAAAAATGTCCCAGATGATTCTAATGAAAGCGGTCCAGGAACATATTTTCTAGAATTCCAATTAATAAAATACTATCTGCTTTATGAAATATTAACCTAAGTGGCTCTTTCTTTCACATTCCTGGCACCCTTGGCAGTTCTTCAATGTCATCCTAATTGTTGCAGTGAAGATTTCATGTAGTGGCCAAATTTTCCATTAAACACAATTCTACTCAAATTTAAATCACACACACCATTTATCACAGCTGCTAAACCTCCTGGTTAAATAATTTTAATCTTCTACTCTAGAGTTGCCTCATTTTGGTGATGAATTAAGAGATCCCTATAAAGAAGTCTTATCTACCTGTTACTAGCTGTCACAAGTACTTCAAGAATATATGGTCTTCAGATCCTGAGGATGAAAAGAGAAAACAGACCTCTTAAGAGGGGGATGTCAACTGACTACTTTGACAGGTCAAGTAAAGTTGTATTCCATCAGAGGGTGGTTGATTGATCATCTAATTCTCCAATTTCAAGTTATGGAATTCAATTTTTTCAGAATGGCACAAATTCAGGTTGGAGATGAAAAATGATTCCCTAACAACAACAGTAGCAACAACAAAAACAATTATAATTAAAAATAATATCAATAATATGTCTTAAGAACTAATGAGTACTATATTCTACTAAGTACAGTATATACAGTTTTTCACTAATTTCAAGTTCAAGATTGTTTACTGTATGAGGTAGGTAATAATAATGATACATAAATTTGGTGAATAAGATAATCAGGTTAGCTAAATGCACAAGAAACAAGTGGATTAACTAGAATGCAAATGTACAAATATGCCATGAGAACTATAATTAGCAAAGTGACCCAAGAGTACTCTCTTTCACTAACGAAAAAAAAAAAAATTACATGGGAAATAAAATTAATCAGAGCAAGGGGAGTTTGTTAGTTGAATGAACCTAATGGTTAATGACATCAAGCTATAATAGCCTGAGGCATTCGTGGAGAGTGCTGGGGAAATGCTGACAAATTTTTCTTCTCAGAGAGCCCTTTCTTCTTGTGCAGGTTAACTATGTTATCCTCAGGAATGTTAATGTCATTGATCCACCTGTTTGTTTTTTTTTTTTCATATCAATTGCACTCTTGCTCCTGACTGTACTCCCAATCACCCTGATTAGGTGGACCTTTCTCAGATCTCCTCCAAGAGAAACAGAAAACCATTTCACTGAATGAATTACTTCACCCGATGACTAATTTACCACATTATTTATTGATCCCTGCTAGTATGGTTTCAAGGATTTGTATTACCTTTTTTTATACCTCTCTCTTATTCCCATCTACTTATTACATAGGAAACCAGACAATGTAATCAGTACCTTAAGCCATGGTGAAAAATAATTTGTAATTCTATTCAATCAACTGATAAATATTTATTGAAGGTTTACTTTATACAAGGTAATGCTCTGAGTGTTATTACATTTATCTCATGCTATAAACATTCATCTTTAGTACCAAAATGGGCTGAACAATGGAAACTTGCAAAGAATTTATTCAGTAATACATTTTAAGAAACCAACCATATGAGCAACACATGCAAACCTACCTTATACCTAAAAGTTGGTTGTGACTACAAACACCTTCAGTATTCACCTTGATTTTTCTTCCAATTTTTTTCATAACTTTTAATTTTGGAGTCTCATCTTTACAAGCTGTAATGATAGTGCAGAAAGCTCTTATGTACCTGTTACTCAGTTACCCCTCTTGTTAACTTCTGATACTACTATGGTACATTTGTCTTACTAAGGAACAAATACTGGCATATAATTATTACTTAAACTTTATTTGGAATTTACTGGTTTTCTCCTTATGTTCTTTTCTTATTCTTGGATTCCATTCAGAATTCATATTATGTTTAGTCATTATGTCTCTTCTTTTGTGTTGACAGTTGGTCATATTTTCTTTACTTTTGATGATCTTAGCAGTTTCGAATAGTACTGGTCAAATATTTTATAGAATAGTCTCAATTTTGGTTTGTCTAATTTTTTTCTCATATTTAGTCTGAGATTATAGATTTCTGAGAAGACCACCAAAGGGATGAAGTGCCATTCTTATCACATCATATCAATAATTTGTTACTTATTCATGATGTGAAACTTGATCACCTGATCAAAGTAAGGTTTGCCAGCTGACTCTACTGTAAAGTCATTCTTTGTTTCTCAACTGCTTCTATACTGTAGTATTTGGAAGAAAGTCACTAAACACAGCCCATATTGTAGTAGGGAGTGGAGGCATGGGTACCAATATTCCTTGGAGAGAAATAGCTAATCAATCTACATAAATTACTTGGAATTCCCTATAAGAGATTTGTCTCCTCTTCCCCATTTATTTGTATCAGTCTGAATATTTGTTTCATAGATATTTATTTTCTACTTTGGGTTATAATCTGCTTTTTATTTTGTTCCTTGAATTGTTCCATCTCACGACATTAGGAGGGCTTTCACATTATCTCCTGTAGGAACTTCCACATGTCACCATCCTTTCGTTTTTGAGTATTTTCTTACTTTCTGGAATCTCCTTGATTTTGTTTCTAAGTTGTTCACTAACCTTGAACAAGTCATTTTACCCTTACATGCATTGACATTAGCTTGTTCAATTAAGTTCTTATTTGTCATACTAATGGAAGTCACAACGTAGTGAATCTTAAAAATAAACAAAAACAAACTTGTTTCAAACTTTTGCTCAGGGAAAGAAGAAACTAAACATGGAAATATAGCTTCATTATTTAAAAAACACAGTGTCAAAGTTATATAAAATGGAAAGAGGGAGGGGTAGAATTTAGATTAAATACGAATGAAAGAAAGCATGGTTAATTGTTCACTGAGAAGATCCTTTGATCAAACGGACTTGCTGATTGTGGGAGTCCTCAGCTCTGAACAACAGCTTCTCGCATAGATGTCATTCATGTCTTTTGGAACATAATCTAATCTACTTTCCCTGGTAGAAATATGGATCAGGGTCTTCTGGAAAGAATGAGCATTTTAATGTTACTCTTTGACTCCCATTGATCAGTTCTCAGAAGAAGCTACAAGATATGGTCCTGACTACTGTCATGTTGCCTCTTTGGAAATAGAACAGTAATTTGATGAATAGCATGATTTATTCCATTTCCACTTGCATCGTGTGTCAAGGCAGCATCTATGGGACAGCTTTTATGACTCTGCACACTTGACAATTATATTTATAACAATTATTTGTAATACAAATAAACATAACAGCCAATAGGAGGAACCTGGAAATATTTTGGTGCCAAGAACAGGATTTCCCATATTAAACCAGAAATAGAGCTCTCATTCTAGATTTTTAGAGGCAGATAATGGGGTAACAATAAGATTCCCAAGTTAAAAAAATCTGACTGGCCCTTTTTTATTTTTGGAGATGACATTAGGTCTAATATCATATTCTACTGTATATATTACTTTTTCTATTTTTTACTGGCAATTTAGTCCTAAGAGACCTATAGGGAAATGGGAACAATATGTTTCTCCCCAAAAAGGACAAATTCCTTTTGTGAGGTAAGTACACTAGTGAAGTGGTTCCAAATACTACCTGTTCAATTTCAGTGAATTAGTGATGCTGATTTGGGAACAATATGTCAAATCTTGTAAATCACACACATAGTACAATGTGTAGCAAGTTGGGGGACAAAAGAAGAATTGTAATGAAATTAGAGTTTTTTTGAATACATGGCATGTCATGCACAAGAGAACGGAATTATCTCTTTACAATACCTACCTCAAAATTAACATCAAGAAAACAAATGAGTTTTTGTTTATTGCACATAGTACAATATTGTTCCAGCCTGATGTAGGTGCAAATTTCTATGCTACTACTTAGTATTTTTTCACTTCATTCGAGTAACCTCTTTCAGTCTCTGCTGTCTTGTCTATAAAACCCTTTTAGAGTTAATGTGAGGACTAAAGCAAAGTAAATGCAAAATGCCTTACAGTTTCTGGTAGACAGTTCAAGCTAAGTAAGTGGTGATTGTGGTAATTATCAGTCAACAAACGTTCACTGACTACTGTAAAAGATTTTGAAAACCAAATTATTTTTCCTACTCTCATACTTCTAGTCACCAACATTTGTGAGAATTTCTCCCCATCAATAACCAGTTTTCCAGAGGGAACCAGCTGGGTGTCCTATTCAACTCTGACACCATCTACCTGAAGATAGCATCAGATTCCACAGGTTAAGGGCACAGTCTCATAAGACTGACTCCACTTCAGATGCCAGTCATAAGCCCCAGTTTGCTTGTGCTTCTAAACAACCAGTTATAAATAGGGATTTTTACAAACCTCTCCTCAGTTTCCATTAATTTGTCATAGCAGTTCACAGAACTCAGGGACACATTTTACTTGTATTTCCCATGTATGACAAAGGATATTACAGAGAATACAGGTGAACAACCAGATGGAAGAGATGCATAAGGCAAGGTATGTGGGAAGGGACTGAGAGCTTTCATGCCTTCTCTGGATGCACCACCCTTCAGGTACCTCGTGTGTTCAGCAACATGGAAGCTCTCTGAAACTTTTAATTTAGGGAGTTTTATGGAAGCTTCATTACGTAGGCATGAGCACATTCCCCCTTCCTGTAGGATGGGAGATGGAAGATAGAACTGAAAGCTTGATCTTTCTGGTGACCAGCCCCCATCCATGAGCTCAAGAGGTGCCTCATCAAAACAAAAGGTGCTCCTCTCACCCAAGAAATTCCAAGGGATTAGGAGCTCCTTGTAAGGAATGGAGGTCAAATAATAAATGTTAGAACAAAAGATGCACCTAGTATCTCCCATTGCTCGGGAAATTAGAAGCGTTTTAGGAGCTCTGCACTGGGAATCAGGGGTAAAGACCAAATATGTTTTTGTTTGTTTGTTTGTTTTTTAACTGCACCACAATGTCACAAATATCTTACAAATACCTACCTCAGTATTAAGCCTGGGTGAGACAAACATGTATATATATACTCTCTGAACTTGAGAGTGTCTCAGTCAGGGTCTTGCAGGAAACAGTTTAACTGAAAAGACTTTGATAAAGCAATATTTAAAGGGATAGAGTTGAAGGAATCAACAAAATTTGATAGTTCCTTAAGAATAAATCTCTCTCCTTGCATATGTGTCCTATTAGTTCTCTTTCTCTAGGGAACACTAACTGATTCAACTGCTGAATTTTCTTAGAGTTTATTTCTTAACCTCTGTCTGGCATGTATGGGTCTTTGGCATCTAGTGTACTTAACCAATTTCTGATCTCCAGGTACAATTAGCATAAATAATACTCAAGAGAATTTCCTTTCTCAGACTTTATTTATTTTTAAACTTTTAAAAATACATTATTTCTGATCAAAAGTTGACCAATTTACACTTACTAAATACATTATACTCATTTTTATAAAAACAATAAATTATTTTCCACATTTCTTAAAGCAACAAATTAAAGTTTTGGAAATAAAAACAAGAAAAGCAAATGAACTAAGGAATTTATTTGTGAGAGTGTTAGATAAATTTTGGAATGCCACAAGTTTCCTGGAAAAAAAAAATCTCTTTGAGATAAAAAATTTTCATCAAGTATGTTTGAAGAAAAAAGTTTCAGAAGAATATATCATCCTTTTGTAAACATAAATCCTCATTATTTATTCCTGGAATAAATTCAAAATTCCTTCATGTCTTATTCTAGTAAAAGTCAGATATGCAACTAGTCATATAGTCTTTTATGACTTCCCCGTCTCTGGTCTCTGTTGTTTAGCGTGGAGCTTGGTCATCTCATAAGTGGCCTTATCATCATCATGGCCATTTGCATCTTTAAAATTAATTGTTAATCTCCTATATCCAATTTTTGGCTCATAGAAGATCTCAATAAATATTTGGAAATTGAGAGGGAAAAGAAAGGAAGTAGGCAAGATATAATATTTAACAACATTTATAAGAATGTAAGCAGCCCACACAGGACACTCAGCTGGTATGTTCTTCCTCTTCATTTTTTGCTCCCTCACAGGCATCTGGTTTGGAGAAGATGTGTTTACAAACACCTGCCCATACTTAAGTACATATTTCTTTCCCTCATGATTTACAGTCAGTGGTTGGAACAGATTGGTTCATCACTGTTGGAAACATTCATTAATTCATCACTGATAGTTTCCATAGAGAAATGATGACATTCTTCAAAAGGCAGAATTGGGCAATAGCTTAAGGAGATGCTCAATGTAAGACGCTTTTGTTCAAAGACATGAAAATGTGGCAACTATTTTATTGAGTGACTTGATGAAGCAGGGAGTCATTGCTTAAATGCACCCATCAGTCCTCATAGGCTTTCTTAACCTTGTCTAATAGTTCCCTAATGAGACTACTGATAAAATTGCAATCTGGGTTTTCAAGTGTACCACAGCTCCTAATAGTCTCCTCAATTCGAAAATGCATGATTCTCTAGTTTTTCTTCTAGATTTCCTTCACTCTGGTTTCTGTCCCTTCAAAAAACCCTGCCTAACTAACCTTGAGAAAAGTAATTATGCACTCACTATTGATTAGAAAGGATCCATATTTAATTATGTGTAACATGTTTCACTATCAAACTTTCAGCTTGACTCATCAGTGCCTAGCGAGTCCTATTGCTATGTGCTATATCAACCATTTGGTTAATGATCTTTCTTACAAGGTGTTCAATTTTCCCCAGTTCCTGTATTTTATGAAAAATCCTGTCATATCTTAAGGTCATGGTCAGACCCTTTCATAAAGGCTTCCTTGAAGAATGTTTCCTTAATGCAAAGAAAATCATTATTAAGCATACTGGGCATGTTTTGCAGCAGCCCTGAGTGATTCGTCTGCACCATTAGGTAAAATTCCAAGACCACAGTGCTTAAAGTTCAAATACTAGCTATGTCAGAATCAATTGCAAAGTAACTGATTCTGCTAAATCGTGAATACAGTCAGTTTATTCAGAAGAAAGCTGTTTTCTGCACACTACCTTTTGTGTAAAATAATTTCTATTAAAATTTCAGTTTTTTTAATCTCTAGAATTTTACTTCTAGATGAGATTAGTCTCTTTAAATGAATTAGTCTCTTTTAAGCTTGCTATGAACTATGCAAAGTAGTTTAGCTACAATTAGTCCATTAACATGTTTAAATAATACAAGATATGCTTTTATAGAGTTTGTATTATATTAATAGTATCATATAACTCTATTCTTTCCAAACTATTATTTTCCATTGATGCTTATTGATATTTTGCAATGCAACAGATTTAAAGATGTCCAAAATGTTGGATAGGGTAGGTAATATACAGTAGATTGTAATATTTTTGGCAAATTAGCTCATCTATAACATTTTAAATCTTAAGAGCACATGTCAAATAAATACAGACTAACAAAATTAGATTTTTAGGGATAACATAAACACAAAAAAGAATAATTAAAATTAATATACAAAACTTTAACAAAAGTTATGTAATGTAGCACAAAACTCTAGTGTAATCATTAAAGACAGCATATTATTGCACAGAAAAATTCAACATTAGACTATTTAATCCTATGATGGTGTCAATTGACACTAATTATATGGAGGGACTTTTTGAAAATTAATTGATATTTGTATTGTCACTGTGTGTAGTCCTATAATGTATTATATTTAAGTTTGTTTGACTTTTTCTGAGAATGATTTGGTAACAATTGGACTATATGTTAACCAGAAAAAATAATTCACCTTAAAGAGGTAAGCACTTCACTCACTTAAGGGAGTAAATAAAATTTCATTTCCGTATAACAGAAAGTGTTAATATGGAAATGTTCTAAATAATTTGATCAGTTTAGAAATTTAAAATTTTATTTTATACAAAACCATTTATTGAATGGTCTACACTCATATTTAATCTGTCAGACATTTGTCAAATGAGTCTACCACCATGGATATAATGAAAGTCAGTTCTCAAATTTCAGAAGTTCAATTGTTGAAATCACTAGGATATTGTCTAATATCATCTTTCCCTATAGCAAATTTTATAAAACTTTAAAGCTTCACAAAAATTATCTTTTAATCTTTGCACATCATAGATTTCCCTCTCTAATTCTCCTTCGATGTATATCTTTACTGGCTTCTGAAAGTTGCAACATCCAGCTGGTTGTTTTTTTTAGATCAAAAAATATAGAAAGTTCTAAAGGCCTTCTAAAATCCAGGGACGGAGAATGCTGTGCTAAGTACTACTCCACTGAGCTGTGCTTAGTACTGTATAGTGCTGCTGCAATGTGCTGATGCCGGACGCCATAGTCCTGGACTTTTGATCCTTCCATGACCACCACGAATATTATTTTTTTATGAATATGCTTCATTCCTGGGAATCAAACTTCCTGGTAGAAGCATCCAACTGGCTAAATCTTAGACATGTATTCTTGCATTGGTAGCTAGGGAGCAGGGAGAGGAATCACCTACTCAAACTATTTGAGACTCCTCAAAGCTTTTCAGTTCTGTATTGACATCAACAATAATGATCCACTACGAATTTCCTTCCAAGATTAAAACTCATCAATGCCCCCACCTCTTACTTAAGATTAATCCCCAAAACCTGATGTGTGGCTTTCAAGGGTACAAATAACCTAGAATATAATGATTTTTCGACTCTTATTTCTTACCTTACAATTTTCCCTAATTTTAAATATCATGGTTTATTATGATAAATTATTTTGTTTCCCCAAATCTCCATGATTTTTAATGTAAGTCCTTATGCCCAGAATGTCTACTGAACTCATCTCTGCCCATTTTATTCTCTTCCTCACCTCATGTTCCTCTATATAGAATCTACTCTCAAGAAATTTTCAAATACAGATCTGCTGATAACATCTCATTCTTTTGGATAGATTAACCATTTTGTCCTTTGTAGTGTCGTTTTTATAATAGATGTGCTGACTTTTTCATGTTTTCTAGTTCTTCATCTTATCACATTATAGTTTGATATGATATAAGTAAAAATGACTTTTAATTTTGCAAAACAGAATCATCTTTTTCTCTTCTCATCATCTTTATTCATGATGCCAATGTTAATACTTCACCATTTTACATATAAAAGATTCATTCTTAAGAAATATTAACAAATATTCTTTGTCTGCCTTCTATGTAGTAGGCTATTCCGGTCACAGGGGATTTAAAAAAGTGTATGAGATAAAGCACTTACACCTATGGTATTTATATTCCTGTATGAAAGACAGACAATAAATAAGCAAACAAATATCTACATGATACAATGTTAAGTATAGATAATGTCACAGATAAAACAAAGTATGGTAGGGGAATATAGAGTAACATGGAGGAGAGAGAATTGTTGAAGTAAAGTGGTCATGAAAGAACATTCAAGGGAAGTTTAATTTGAGTAGAGACCAGAATAAAATGAGGAAGAAAAACATGCTGATATCTGAGAAAACAGCATCCCTGCTAGAGGCAACCATAAATGTCAGTCTCCGAAGAAAATGCCAAATGTCAGTCTCTGAAGGAAAGTAAACTTGGTGTGTTCGACAGTGAGAAGACCACACTGTGGTTGAATGAGTATAAATAAAGTCTAAGTATAGAGGACATTGCCATGAGAAATGTAGTACCCTGTGGGCCTTGGTAAAGATTTTGAATTTTATTTTAAGTATGATAGACTTTGGAAGATTTTGAGCAGAAAAGTGGCATTTTCTGATTTATGTTTTTAAAGATCACTCAGAATAATCATGGCAAATTTACCATAGAGGACAATTGTAGAGGCAAGAAAATCATTTAGAAGACTATTGTCATTGTCTAGGCAAGAGGTGATGCTGGTAGCTTAAATCACAGTGGAGACCATAGAGTTGTTGAGAAGTTGTCGTATTTGAGATATAGTTTAAGGAAATTGCCAGTGGGCTTGCTGATGAGTCAACCAAGAAGTGTGCGGAAAAAAGGATTATTGTTCAGTATTTGACCTGATAAAGTGAGGGTGTCATTATCCAAGATGGACGGGATCAGAAGAGAAGTAGGTTTGGGTTAGGGCAATCCGCCTTTACACATAAAACATCTGAGATTCTTGCTAGATAGCAAAGTGGGCATTTTGGGTAGATAGTTGAACATAAAAGTGTAAAGCAAAGGAATAAAGGAGATTGGTAATAAATGTGTGGAGGTCTAATCACATGGATGATAATTTAACGTTACTGTTTTGAGGAATGAGTATAATAAGAGAAAAGAAGGGGTCAAGGTTCTGAAGGATCCAGCAAGTAAGAGAAAACGTAAGGTAACATAAATACTAAGTCGTTTTTTGAGAGCGTAGACAATTCAGTGTTTTAGAGTGGGTGGTCATTTTTTTTCAAATGCTGCTGAGACAAAGGTTGAGAATTAACAATCTGGCAAGCGAAAGATCCTTGGTGGCGGGCCAGAGTTTATGAACATATGGCAGATTGAAGTAGTTTGAAAAGAGAAAGAAAAGTAAAGATCTATGCAACTGTCTTTGAAATGGGTCTCTTTCCATCATTTTCAATTCTCTCTTACTGTCTACAGGCCACCAGCATGCCCTTTGTAAAATGGGTTGTGAAATTTTCTTGCTTGAAAGCATATGCTTCTATATTATGCCTTATAGCAACAATTCTCAAATTTTAATGTTTATCAAAACAGCCAAGGTGTGCCTGTTAAAAATGTATCTTCTTGCCCCCACCATCACTTATTATGATTCACTTGGCGTGGACAAGACATGGTAACTTCATTTTTAGCAGTCTGAGTAGTTTTAGTGCAAGCGATTCAAGAGCCCCAGGTAATTGTTGGACCCTTGATTATTTATCCACCCTCTTTTCCTGTTCTTACCTCTTCTTAGAATTCTGATTCACCTTCATATTTCTGGAATACTCATTTATCCTTTAGAACTCTGAAGTCACTCCTGTTTTAAGTCACCCTCCTATTATCAATCATAGAGTTCAGTAAATATTTGATAAACAAATAGAACATCTACAATCAGCTTTCCTTTGTTTTTGTGTTTAAGCAAACTATCCCAGGTGGTTTATAAGTTTTTGCCTGTTCCAAGTGCTCATAAAACTTAGTTAACTAAATTCCATCTATGTGCATCATGTTAGTGAACTTCCCCAAATGAGTGTGATTAATATTCTTCACACAGCAAGGACAAACCTACAATTTTTAAATGAGGCTGTTTCTAAATAATTCCAAACATCTCTCTGTATTTCTGATGGAAATGTCAAATGAGTTTGCCCTGGAGTATATTAATGATCAGAGAACCTGATCACATTGGTGTCATGAGTGAATCAAGGATATTTTCTTTGATATTAGCCTATTATAAAAATGGAGTTTTCTTCTATTCTCATTTAAAAAACTAGAAAGAGTCGTGTTGCATAACTGTACCTACATCCTAAAGTTGGCTTCTTTGGGGTGTTTAAAAGAGAAAATTACCTAATTTGGATTAGTTTTCCTCTTGTTGAAGCAAGTTTTTTTTCTCCCTCCTCAACTCTGTTGTTATTCCTTTAGATCAAACTTCAAAGAAAGAGGCTGATGAATCAACTATTCATTTACTGAAGCTGAATTTTTGCTTGCCACTAGTTTTTCTACTCTGATGCTCCTTTGATTTCTATTCTATCTGCATCTTTTATGCTTTTAGTTCATGCATGTGGAGAAAATTATAGTGTAGTTATTACTTAAAAAAAAATTTCATCATATTCCCAAATCTTAGAAAATGTAAAACACTTTTTCAGGTTTGAAATGCTCTTAGAAAGAAGCCTTAGACACATAAATTAATAAACAAGTCTATTGTATTCTAAGTAGTTAACTTTTCAGTAACAAGGCTTCAGAACAGAGAGGAATCAATTTCACAAGGGTTATCCCGGAATGAACACCAATTGCAATGCATAGTTCCTGCATTTCTATCACATGACTTAGAAAAAAATCATCATTAAAATATAATAGAGTTGCCTACTCCGATTCCCATAAGGATGTCTCCTGCATTTTCTAAGATTCTTACAGTTTGAGGTTTTAGGTTTAGGTCTTTGATCCATTTAGAGATGATTTTTGTATATGGTGATAAATGGGGTCCTATTTCAATCTGCATGTGGTCAGCCAGTTTTCTAGCAGCATTTACTGAGTAGGTTCTCCTCTTCCAAGTGGTTGTTGGTGGAGGTTTTGTGGAAGATGAGTTGGTTGAGAAATTGAGGTTTTGCTTCCAGAATCTCTATCTTGTTCCATTGGTCTATATGCCTGTTCTTGTACAAATACCAGGCTGTTTAGATTATTGTAGCCTTATAGTAAAGTTTAAAGTCTGGAAGTGGGATACCTCCTACTTTGTTTATTCTGTTGAGGATTGTTTGGGCTATTTGTGGTCATTTATGTTTTCATATGAGTTTCTGTATTGTAATTTCCAGATCTGAGAAGAATGATGTTGGTAATTTAATGTATATTGTGTTAACTCTGTAGATTGTCTTTGGAGAATGGACATCTTATCAATGTTGGTTCTTCCTATCAATAAGCATGGAAGCCAGGCTCAGTGACTGTAATCCCGCTCTTTGGGAGGATGAGGTGAGTGGATTGCCTGAGCCCGTGGGTTCGAGACCTGTCTGGGCAACTTGACAAGACCTCATCTCTACAATAAATCAAAAATTAGTTGGGTGTGGTAGCGCATGCCTGTAGTTCCAGCTACTTGGAAGGCTGAGGTGGAAGGATCACCGGAGCCCAGCAGGTCAAGGCTGCAGTGGCCAGGAGTGTCTACTGCACTCCAGTCTGGGTGACAGAGTGAGACTCCAACTCGAAAAAAAAAAAAAGCAGGGAATATTTTTCCATTTGTTTGTGTCTTTTTGTATTTAGATAATCAAGAGAATGGGGAGACAGTCACAGAATGGGGAAAAAATATTTGCCAACTGTATATATGACAAAGCCCTAACATCCAGGTTCTAGAAGGAACTCAAACATGCCAAAAGGAAACAAACAAACAAGCAAACCAACAATAGCCCCATTAAAAAGTGGGCAAAAGATATGAACAGACACTTCTCAAAAGAAGCATATGGGTAGCCAACAGACACATGAAAAAGTGTTTAGCCTCACTTTTCATCAGAGAAATGCAAATCAAAACCACATTGAGATACACCCTAACCCCAGTAAGAATGGCCATCATTAATAAAACAAACAACAACAGATGCTAAGAACAATGCTAAGAACAGATGCTAAGAACAACAAATGATGCAAAGAAAAGGGAACACTTCTACACTGCTGTTGTGAATACAAACTAGTTCAGCCTCTATGGAAAACAGTGTGGCAATTTCTAAAAGAACTAGAAATTGACATTCCATACAACCAGCAGTCCGACTACTGGGAATATGCTTGAATGAACTCAAATCATTCTACCAAAAAGATACCTGCATAGGCATGTTTACTGCAGCACTGTTCACAATAGCAAAAACATGGCACCAAGTGTGCTACCCATCAAAACTGGACTGGATGAAAAAATGTGGTTCATATACACAATGGAATATTACACAGATATAAAGAAGGGCAAACATACGGACTTCACAGCAACTTGGATGAATTTAGAGTCTATAATACTCAGTGATATAGCACAGAAACAAAGAACTGAGTACTACATGTTCTCACTCATAGGAGGAACTTGAACATTGACCATAACACTGTAAGAAAGAGATTGGCAGTATAGGACACTGCTAAGGGAGGTGAGAGGTAACAGATAACATCAATTAGGGTAACTGATCTCAAACCAGGTAAAGTGGGTACATTTACCTGTACAATGACCACTTGTATACCTAGTCCTGAACTGGTCCCCATATCTTTAAAATAAATAGATAAGTAAGTAAGAAAAAGAAATATATACATACTAAAGTTATGACATACGGTTTGACAAAGATCTTAACTCATAATAATTTAATCAACAGAAACTATTCATGCTATTAGTAGGCTTTTGCTGAAATTGTGACCCTCTTGGACTACTGCAGGCACAAAGACCACCATGAAGCCCATAGTTGCTACCACAGCCATCAAAAATATCTGCCAGATAGCTATTAGTCCCCAAGATATGAGTTGCAGAAGTTTGAGAAGAAGCTATAATAGCTTTATCATGTCTTCACAGTGGCAATGGAAGACAAGTATCGAGCAATGTTCTCCAAATTCTGGTTCAAACAGCAATGTTTTATATGTTACATGTGTATGATGTATATTTATTATTGAATCATTATACTCCTGTTGTGAATTTTACTTAACACAGTCTGATTGGGTCTTTTTGAGCAGGAAGCAAGCCCAGCAAGGAGCTGTCAGGATATGATGAATCTCAAATTTCCCTTATGGCATTCTTTTTTAATATCTTATCTTCAGTACTAATAAAATTAAATTTTTACAGAACTCAGAACATGTTTAAATTTATTTGTTCATGCCCAAGAGTTATTATTGCTATAGTAATAATACTTAATAATAATCATGTTTAAAATCAAGAGTGTTTTGATCTTGTTATAGAGTATATGGTTCTAAAGGTGGGAATTATCATAAATTAGATGTGGGTCTTAGCAACTATTAACAAAAATCTTTAAGTCCAGAATATATATAGTTCCATGTCATTCACACACTACATATTTTATCAATAAAGGTAATATAAAAATAGAGTGAGAAGAGGCTACTGACATATGGCAAGTATTAAAAATGTAAATATCTGTATGACCTCTGGGGTAAATGTATAATATGAAAGGAATCTAACAGATGATTAGAAACTAGTTCTAAAAAAACAGGAAAAATATAAAATAAAGCAAATAAATTACATTTTATGAACTTCTTTATCCTTGCTTTATTTATTTATTTATTTTTTGAGTTGGAGTCTCACTCTACTGCCCAGACTGGAGTGCAGGGCCACTCCTGGCCACCGCAGCCTTGACCTGCTGGGCTCCGGGATCCTTCCACCTCAGCCTTCCAAGTAGCCGGAATTACAGGCATGCGCTACCATGCCCAGCTGATTTTTTGATTTATTGTAGAGATGAGGTCTTGCTGCCCAGGCGGGTCTCGAACCCGCAGGCTCAGGCAATTCACTCACCTCAGCCTCCCAAAGGCGCGGGAATACAGACTGAGCCACCGAGCCCGGCTTATCCTTGCTTTAAATAGACTTTTTTCAGATTACCAATTATTGAGCTACAGCTATGTAACAGGTACTGCTGGAACCTTGCTTTACAACCTCTAAATCCTACATCTTTAGTGATTCTCATTATATAGTATATGAAATCTCAGGAATTGAAAACTTCTGCCTAAGATTTAATAGCTTGATGAGCAGAGCCTGAAGGTCCACATTAGAAGTTTTGAGAGTCTGCATGTAATCTTAAGATTTAATTTACTTATAATAGGTGATGTGCATTGCTAGGTTGTCTTATCATAACTTAACAAAAAGCAGACTTTTCTGTTTATCACATGTTTCTGGGAGAGCCATTAAATCCCTGATGATTTCAGTTTGTTTGTTTGTTTGTTCAATAAAAAGGTTAGACTAAATTGAAGTTTCTTTTAGGTTAAAATTTATATCATTGACAAGCGACCTCCAAAATGGCATAATTGGCATAAGGAGAACAATGGGAAATGTCTATCAGTTTATCTCACATAATATATTTAGGTTTGTCATAATGTTCCACTCATTTTAGTTAATCTGTCATTAATTATGTTAACCCATATTCAATGTAAATGAAGATATTTGTACAAAAGGTTTATGTTTTGTTTTAGATTCTTGCAGAGTATTTATTGTCTTTAGAGATTTCAATTTTTAAATGATGTTTTTGAAAATGTTTCCTTCAGCCTCCCTGCCTCAGAAGTTTCATTCTTAGAAATACTTAGTGTAAACTTACCCTACATCTTTCTTCTCAACTATAAATCACATTTGCTTGTATATTTAAGTTTAAAAGCCTGAAATATGTGAAGGTTAAATGCGTGTTATATCTCATTTCAAAATCACTGACTTTGAAACCTAGGATTAATTCCAAACTGATATTGAATTTGGATATTTCTTTGACTATCTGCATCATAAAGACTAGATATTGTACATTTTTATATCATGTTATCATTAATAAGCTTCCAGGCTTAAAGTGACATCAGTAAACAGTTGTGTTCTCCCATAACTGTTTGAGCTAAATATGCATAATGGACAATAATTTTGGTCTATGAGTTGTTAATGTATAGTTGTCCCTTGAACAACATGGATTTAAACTGTACAGATCCACTTATATGCAGATTTTTTTCAATAAATATATTGGAAATGTTTTGAAGAGTTGTAACAATTTGAAAAAACTCACAGATGAACATTGCATGCTACAAATATCAAAGCTTTTTAAAAAGTTAAATATATCATCAATTTATAAAATATATGTGAATATTAGTCTATTTTTTCATTTGCTACCATAAAATAAACACAAATCTATTACAAAAAGCTAAAATGTATCAAAAAATATGCACATAAACACAGATCACACATGATACCATTTGCAACTGAGAGAAATGTCAACAAATGTAAGGATGCAGTATTAAATTGTAACTGCATACAATGAACTATAGTATATATTGTGCTACTGTAATAGTTTCATAACCACCTCCTATCACTATTGTGTGAGCTCAAGTGTTGAAAGTACCTGCTTAAAATGCCATATGATGCTAATCATTTCCACATAAGTACTTCATCTCTCCAGTAAATTGCATATCATGGTGAAAAGTGATCTCCCGGGATTCTCAGGTATTTCTTATTTTGTTTTGTACAATACTGTAAGCCTTGAATAATACCATGGGGCCCTAGGAAGTGCCACTAGTGATGCTGGAAGTGCTCCAAAGAAGCAGAGAAAAGTAATAACATTACAAGAAAATGTTGTATTGCTTGATCTGTGTTATAGATTGAGGCCTGCACCTGCCATTTTAAGATAAATGAATCCAGTGTTAGGACTACTGTAAATTTTTTTTAAAAAGAAAATTCTTTGGGGTATTTTTCTCTTTAAGTTGGGGTCACACTGTCACTCTGACTGGAGTGCAGTGGCACAACCATGGCTCACCACAGCTTCAACCTTTTGGGCTCAAGTAACCCTTTCACCTCAGCCTCTCAAGTAACTGTGACTACAGGCACATACCACTATGCCTGGCTAATTTTTATTTATTTATTTATTTGTAGAGATGAGGTCTTGCTATGCTGCCTAGGCTGGTCTCAAACTCTGGGACTCAAGTAATCTTCCTACCTCAACCTCCCAAAATGCTGGGATTACACGCATGAGCCACTGCACTCAGTCTTAAAAATTAGAAATTAAGAGTCAGGAAGATGGCAGCCGAGCCAGTCGGACTACATGAGTCCCCATGTGAGTGAGTGTATGGAAAATTTCGTGTATGTGCTGGTGAGCAAGTGGGCATGTGAGTGGCCGACTGAGTATGGAAGGGACTGGAGCCCTATATACAAAGTCCTCAAAGAAACACAATTTCAACCAAGAATCTCCTATCCAGCCAAGCTCAGCTTCATCAGTGATGGAGAATTAAAATCCTTCCAAGACATCCAATCCCTAAGAAACAGTGCAGCCTCTACAGGAGACACTTAAAAAGGTATTACAACAGAAGAAAAAAAAAGAATGACCACACATTTCCCAAGAGAGCAGCAGAGCACAGAATCAACAAAGAATACAGTGCAACAAGAAACATGAAAACACATATACACTAATCCCAAAGCCAAAATAAAATAAGCAAAACAAGGAAAGAACTTTATAAGAACCTCATGACAGGGAGAAACACACAGAATGGCAAACTGGATAAGAAAACATGATCCAATTATTTGCTGCATCCAGGAGACTCATCTCACCACAAAGGATGCACAAAGATATAAAGTTAAAGGATGGAAAATGAGTTTCCAGGCATGGATCACAAAAGAAGGCAGAATTTGTAATCTTAATATCAGAAAAAACAACCTATAAGCATTCAAAAATTTTAAAAGATGCAAAAGGACACTACATAATGATAAAATGTTCAATCCAACAACAAGAAACATCCATCCTAAATATATACGCACCCAACACAGGAGCATCAGCATTTATAAAGCAACTACTAAATAAACTAAAAAAATACATTGATTCTAACACTATTATAGCAGGGGACTTGAATACCCCACTGACAGCCCTAGATAGATTATTGAGGCAAAAAGTCAACAAAGAGATCTAGAACCTAAACTTGACATTTGAGCAAATGGACTTAATTGATACCTACTGACTATTCCACCTAAAGCCTCCGAATATACACTATACTCATCACCACATGGAACATACTCCAAGATTGATTACATCCTTGGCCACAAATCAAGCATAAACAAATTCTATAAGGTTGAAAACTTGCCATGCACATTCTCACCACAGTGGAATAAAAATATCAACACCAACAACATTTCCCCAAAGCCAACAAGGACATGGACACTAAGCAGCATGATGATGAACAACTACTGAGTTAACACTGAAATCAACGCAGGAATTAAAAGATTTCTGGGAACAAATGAAAATGAAGAAATATCTTACCAAAACCTCTGGGATGCCATGAAAACAGTTCTGAGAGGGAAATTTATATCTCTATGGGCACACATCAAGAAAATGGAAAGATCACAAGTGGAGAGCCTATTAAACAACCTAAGGGATCTGGAAAGAGAAAACCACCAAATCCCAACTTTAGCAGAAGATCCAAACCACCAAAATAAGAGCCCAAATATGGGACATAGAAGACAAAATATTATAGAAAACATCAACAAAACAAAAAGCTGATTCTTTGAAAGAATTAACAATATTGATGGACTCCTAGTCAGAATGACCAAAAAAAGAGAGAGAAAACCCAAATAAACACAATCAGAAATACAAAAGATCAAATCACAACTGATCCTGAAGAAATACAAAAGATTATCAGAGATTACTATGTACATCTATATGGAAACAAAATTGATAACCTAAATGAAATACAGGACTTTCTCCCATCACACAGCCTCCCCAGGTTGAAATAAGAAGACAATGAGACACTAAATAGCCCAATAATAGCCCAGGAAATTGACTCTGTCATACAAAAACTGCCTACAAAAAAAAAAAAAAAAAAATCTTGGACCACATGGCTTTCCAGCAGAGTTCTACAAAACGTACAAGAGGAGTTGATACCAATCCTATTAAAAGTATTCCAGGCAATTGAGAAAGATGGAATTCTCCCCAAATTATTTTACGAAGCTAATATTACACTGATACCCAAACCGGGTAAACGATCCACAAAAAAAGAGAACTACAGGCCAATATCTCTTATGAACATAGATGCAAAAATCCCCAACAAGATTCTAGCAAATTGGATCCAAAAATACATCTCAAAAATCATCCACTATGAGCAAGTAGGCTTCATCCCCAGGATGCAGGACTGGTTCAATATTTGTAAGACCCTAAATGTAATTAAATACATCAATAGATGTAAAAACAAGAACCACATGATTGTCTCATTAGATGCAGAAAAAGCTTTTGATAAAATCCAGCATCCTTTCCTGATAAAAACCCTGAAACACATAGGTATAGAAGGAACATACCTCAAAATAGTAAGTGCCATTAATAATAAACCCACAGCTAACATATTGCTAAATAGACAGAAACTAGAAACATTTCTCCTGAAAACTGGAACAAGACAAGGCTGCCCACTCTCACCCCTCTTGTTCTTCAATGTGTTGGAAGTCCTAGCTCAGGCAATTAGATAAGAGAAGGAATCAGGGGGGTCCAAATTGGAAAAGAGGAAGTCAAGTTATCCCTCTTTGCTGATGATATGATCCTATACCTTGAACATCCAAGAGAATCTGTCAAAAAACCTGCTGGCACTGATAAAGGACTTTGGCAAAGTCTCAGAGTACAAAATAAATGTGCAAAAGACAAGTGCATTCCTATATACCACCAAAAAGCAGGCAGAGACCCAAATTAAAAGCACAATCCATTAACAATAGCCACAAAAAAAGAGAAATACCTCAGCATCTTCCTAACCAGAGAGTGAAAGACCTTTACAATGAGAACTACAAAATACTGCTCAAAGAAATCCAAGAAGACACAAACAAATGGAAAAATATTCCATGGTCATGGATAGAAAGATTCAACATTGTTAAAATGTCCATTCCACCAAAGGCAATCTACAGATTCAATGCAATACCCATTAAGTTACCAACATCATTCTTCTCAGACCTGGAAATGACAATACAAAAATTCATATGGAAACATAAATGATCATGAATAGCCAAAACAATCCTTAGCAAAAGAAACAAAGCTGGTATCATACTTCCAGACTTCAAACTTTACTATAAGCCTACAGTAATCAAAACAGCCTTGTATTGGTATAAGAACAGGCACATAGATCAATGAAACAGGATAGAGATTCTGGAAGCAAAGCCTCAATTCCTCAACCAATTCATCTTTGACAAAGCCTCCAACAACAACCACTGGTGAGAGGAGAACCTATCCAGTAAATGGTGCTGGGAAAACTGGCTGAATACATGAAGAAGATTGAAACAGGCCCCCTACCTATCACCATACACAAAAATTAACTCTAAATGGATCAAAGACCTAAACTTAAAACCTCAAACTGCAAGAATCTTAGAAAACACAGGAGACACCCTTATGGAAATTGGAATTGGCAACCAATTCCTATTCAAAACCCTCAAGACCAATACCTTAAGAAATAAGACAGACAATTGGACCTCATCAAACTAAGGAGCTTCAGCAAAGCAAAAGAAACCATCAAGAGAGCAAGGAGACAGCCCACAGAACGGGAAAATATTGCCAACTGTATATCTGACAAAGACCTTAACATCTAGGATCTACAAGGAACTCCAACGCATCAAAAAGAAAAAAAACAGCTCGGCTCGGTGGCTCAGCCTGTAATCCCGCGCCTTTGGGAGGCTGAGGTGAGTGGATTGCCTGAGCCCGCGGGTTCGAGACCCGCCTGGGCAGCGAGACCTCATCTCTACAATAAATCAAAAAATCAGCTGGGCATGG
>NW_007232984.1:110625-119498 GCF_000164805.1 Carlito syrichta | reverse complement strand
AAAAAAACAAACAGCCCCATTAAAAAAGTGGGCAAAAGACATGAATAGACACTTCTCAAAAGAAGATATACAGGCAGCCAACAGACATATGAAAAAGTGCTCATCCTCACATCCAAGAAATGCAACTCAAAACCACATTGAGACACCACCTAACCCCACATAGAATGGCCATCATTAATAAAACAAACCACAACAGATTCTGGTGAGGATGCGGAGAAAAGGGAACACTTCTCACTACTGGTGGGAATGCAAACTAGTGCAACCTCTCTGGAAGAAAGTGTGGCAATTTTTGAAAGAACTAGCATTGACCTTCCATATGACCCAGCAATTCCCCTATTGGGAAGATATATGGAGGAACACAAATCATTTTACAAAAAATATACCTGCACACAAATATTTGTTGCAGCTCTATTCACAAGAGCAAAAACATGGAAACAATCATGTTGCCCGTTGAAGCTGGACTGGACAAAGAACATGTGGTACGTATACACAATGGAATATTACGAAGCCATAAAGAAAGACAAACACATGGACTTTGCAGTAACTTGGATGAATTTGGATCGATCATACTCAGTGAGCTATCACAGAAACAAAGAACAGAGTTCCCTATGTTCTTACTCATGAGTGGACCTTGAACAATTATAATACTATAAGAAAGGGATTGTCAGTAGTGGGAAACTATCAGGGGAGGGGGGTGGGATTGGCAGTTGAGGGAAACTGCTAGGGGATGGAGGGGCATACCTCATCAACAAGGGTACCTGCATAATCAATGTTTGTATACCTAACCCCACATCTTTATAATTAAAAAAAACTATAAAAAACATAGAAATCCTTAAAGCCCTTCTTGCAACTACACCAGGAGGTGAAAAATACCTTGCACTTTTTGTGAAATATCTTTCTAATCTTGTACTGAAAATGAAGGCTTTATGTGAGTGCAGGATTACTATATGAAAGGCATACATATATTATCTAATATGATTCTAGAAAAGGCAAAGTCATTATACAACAAATTAAAGTAAAAATATTTTAAAAGATCTAAAGCTGGATAATTGAATGCCAACAGCAAAGGATGGTTTGATCATTTTAGAAGAGGCTTGACCAAAAAAAAAAAAAAAAAAGATTAAACAACTTCAAAGATGTCCTTAAGAAAATCATTGAGGAGAAAGGATATCTGCCTGTACCAGTTCTTAATGCAGACAAAAGTGCCCTATTCTTGAAGAAAGAAAATGCCACATGGACATGTATTAGTAAGTAAGAGAAGTGAGCGCTAAGAGTTAAGGCAGAAAGGGATTAGCTATCACTACTCTTTTGTGCAAATGCGGTCAAGTTTATGATCAGGACTTATCTATAAAGCTTTCTGATACTTGAAGGGAAAAGATAAATACAGGCTATCACTCTTTTGTTTGTCAACAACAATGCCTGAATGACAAGAACTCATTTCTGGATTGGTTCCATTGACGCTTTGTCCCTGAAGTCAGAAAGTACCTTGTAAGTAAGTTACTGCCTTTTAAAGTTCTTTGATAGTGGACATATCCCAGCACCCACAACTTCATGAGTTCAACACTGAAGACATCAAAGTAGTCTACTTGCCACCAAATACAATGTCTGTAATTCAGGCTATAAATCCAAGGTTATAAGGACCTTTAAGAGCTATAACACAGTGTATAGTATGGAAAGAATCATCAACACTATGGAATAAATACCTGGTAGAGAGAAGAGCATGGGAGTCTAGAAGGAATACACCACTGGTAATGACATTGTGACTATGGAAAAAGTCATAAAAGCCATCATATCCAAAACAATAAGTTCAGGCAAGAGAAAACTACGTCCACATGTTGTGCATGACTTCACAGGATTTACAACAGAGCCAATCAAAGAAATTATGAAATAGATGTGGATATATAAAAAAATGGGAGGTGAAGAGTTTCATGGTATGCCTCTTAGAGAAATTAAAGATCTAATAGACCCCACATCAGAGGAATTAACAGAAGATGACTCGATCAAGATTAATGCTTCCAAACCAGTGCAAGATGCTGAGGACATAGAAGAAATAGTACCAGAAAACAAATTGACATCAGATAATTTGGCAGAAGAATTCTTACTATTCAGGACTGATTTGACTTATTTTATGACATGAGTCATTGTGTGATATTGGTACTGAGCCTAAAGAAAACAGAAGAAAGATTGTTACTATATAGTAACATTTTTAGAAAAACCAAAAACGTAAGACACAAATTGCAACATATTTCCATAAAGTTATACCAAGTGCCCTTCCACCTTCTCTACTTCTTCTGCCTCTATTACACCTGAGACAGAACAACCAGTCCCTCCTGTTCTTCCTCCTTCTCAGTATACTTAATGTGGAGATGACAATGATGAAGACATTTATGGTAATCCACTTCAATATAATGAATAGTAAATATATTTTCTCTTTCTTATGATTTTTAAATTACATTTTCTTTTCTCTAGCTTACTTTAGTGTAAGAATACAGTATATAATACATGGAATCTTAAAAATATGTGTTAATCCACTGTTTATGCTATCAGTAAGGCTTCTGCTCAACAATAGGCTGTTAGTAGTTAAGTATGAGAGAAGTCAAAAGTTATACATAAATTTTTGACTGTGTGGGGGCATTGGTGATCTTAACCCTCATGTTCAATGGTTAACTATAATTTCAATCAGTTGAAAAAGTAACAAAAATATACAATATTCATTTATATTAAAGATTCAGCTAAGAAAAAAAAGTATAATGCTAAAAACAAGAGCCATACCTCTACTTATAAGTTTAAAATTAATATTCACTGGTGATATGTGGCATCCAGTTACCAAATTAACTTCAAAATCAGCTAGATATTTATTTAAGCCAAAATAACCACAATTGCCATAAGTTAGCTTTTGGAATCATGTAAAAGAATTACAGAATGGAAGAAATTGGGGGAAATGTCTATAGAAAACAAATAAATTTTTGCAGATTGTAAAAACATATAATGAATATAAAAGTATATAATAAAAGCTAAAATATTTGGTACGGTTACCTGTCTGGCTATTCAGATTAATTATTTCATCCCTATTTTATTTTGTATTGCTTAAAGATATGTCATGCCTCAGAAACATTATGAAATACACAACTGTAATGGTAATTAGTAGAAAATTCTTGTTTACAATATACACATTTGCTGGCCTTTCCTTCCACATAATTGTGAGTAAATAGCATAATTTAACTTATTCATATAGTTTACATCTGTTGAAAATGTGCCAAGTATAAATGTTGAGTGTGCTCAAGTATTATATATAAAATATTAATATAAATGGCATTTTCAGACCACATTGTTCTCTGTATAGTTATTTCAATGGTGAAAACAATATTTTTATCATGTAGATGATGGGTCCAAAAGCTAGTGTTTTTCATTTAAGTATACTCTGAGCTGCCAATTTTCAAATTAGAATAAGAATCTCAAGTGTCAGGCCCAATGCAATGAAGAAAAGGTTTTTTCCTATAAAACAGTTTAATGGCACAAAATGTGTATGACTCATACATATCCAGACCTTGAACTCACTGGTGCATTCAGAAGGAGCCAAAGATTAATGTTTAATAAAGAGCAGGTAAGCTCTGGCCATTTTAATTGCAAGATGATGGTTTGCCATCATTTGTTGCCTTAGGCCATCATGATATTCTTGACTATTCCACAAAAGAAATCAATCTTGCTTTTCTCAACTGTTCTGAAAACCAGGGGTAGAGGACCAGATTTTTAAGCAAATTCTAAATTATTGTTCAATAACATATCATGTCTCCTTTCAAAACACACACCAGGCCATAACCCATGGAGCAACTATTGCCATTTGTTTTCTCTTTTTAAGGTAATGAATAACACTACTACAGTCACATGGCTAGTAATAATAATAAGTAGCTTTTATTGAACATATACATACAACAACTGCTCTAACAACCTTAACATTTATTAATTGATTTAATCATCACAATGCACTGTTCATATCTGTATGACTTCTAGCTTAACAGTAAGGAAGTTATGGTATATAGTAACCATATTTTGAGCATTATTGTGATTGACATATAATGTGATAACCTTGACTTGCTTCTAAACAATCTCCTTATTTAATATTAAGTCTTTTGATGTTTTATATTTTGTTTTCCTTACTGATGATTTCATATAGAGAGCTATAGATTTGCTCCAAGGTCTAGATTAGCAATGTGAAGAAAACCAGTATATAAGAGGAAATAAATATTCACCTCTAATACTGGGTAAAGACTTTGCAACCAAAGTTTTATTTATAAGTGACAGGAAGAGTGTAATGAACTAGATCTTAAACAGCAGCTTTGTAGTAAGTGAAAATAGTTGTTTGTTATAGATCTTAAATTTTTCTTATATTCTACAGGGGCACATTACAAATTTCTGACATCTTAGCTTGACATACTTAAAGATGCATTTAAATAGGGTCTCACTCTTTTGCTCATGCTGGAATGCAGTGGTGCAGTCATAGCTGACTGTAACATCTTGAACTTCTGGGTTCAAGCAGTCCTCCCACCTTAGATTCCCAAGTAGCTAGGATTACCGGCATGTGCCATGACACTAAGAATTCTTTTTTTTTTTTAGAAATGGGGTCTCGTTTTGTTACTCAGGCTAACCTCAAACTTTTGACCTCAAGTGATTCTCCCACTTCAGCATTCCAAAACACTGGGATTATAGGTGTGAGCAATTGTACCTAGCCTCAATATTTATTTTAAGATGTCTATAAGTATATGAATTATCTAAATATTCTGTTAATAGTTCATCATTTATATGTTAGCTATCTTACTATTACACGGAAAGAAAGCCAAATGCATAAATGTTACAAGTTAGGTTTCCTGAGAAATAGACTGTGAGTCCCAGATCTGAATACAGGAGGTGTACTGGGGAGTGCTCTTGGGATCACCAATTGTAGGAGACTGGATGAGCCAGATTACACAAAAAGAAGCACTAAACTACTTTGCAATCACAACATAGACCACAGTTTACCTTGCAAGAAGACCTGCAACAAAGATCAACTCTCATAACTGTCCCACACTGCAACAAGGGAGCTGGGCCTTTAAAACTCAACATTATTCAATCACTAGAGGAAGGCTGTCCTAAGGAAGGGGAATGACCTTTGGCAATGCAACTGTCTTCAGTTGAAGTAAATTTTCAACAAGAACACAGCTGAGAGGTTTTAGCTACCAATACTCCTCAGAGCTAGAGGGATGAGGGCTTCAGTCCTCAATATGGGGCAGGAGTGGTAATTTTGTCATCCATTGCAATAGCAGTATCCAATATCCAAAGAGCATTGCACACCAGTGGGAAGGTGGCTTAACTTATCAATTTTATAAATGATGATTTATGTTTTATCTCAGGCTTTTAGATACTATTTTCTTAAAAATAACTGAATATGACAGATAGTCATCTAAAATGTCACCCAATAACCCTGCCTGTTGGTATCTATTCATGCCTTTGCATAATCCCCTCCTTTTGAGTGTGTTCTAAACCTAGAAATTTGCTTCTAACAAATAGCTCCATTCCATTTAACATGAAACTTAAACTTAATGTTTAGTTCAGCTAAATATCTAATCTCCATGTCTTTCTGCACTTAAAAACTGAGAAAAGGAAAAAAAATGGAGCTAACCCATATTACTCTGTATGGTTCCTCCTATTTCTGTTTCCCAGGAGGTTCTTTTTTTAAATGTTGGTATTCCCCACAATTTTATCCTTGGTTCCCCTTTTTTAATTGCACTGCCCAATACTATATTAAAATCTTCAGTGCGCATTGATGTAGGGAAAAAATGCTGAAATAGTGAGCATAAATAGAAATTATCAAAGTAGTGTCTAATACAGCAATCAAGGAAATAATACCTAATGTGGGAGACAATCTAAATGGAATGTCACCAAAGAAGCAATTTTTCAGGAATGAACAGTTTTGCACTTTAAAATTTTGACTATGGATACTATCAATATGTAAGAACAAGGTTTTAATTTAATTAAATAACTCATTCACTCTGTACCTAGTTTATACACGTGGTACAGTAAGAAATAAAGAATATGTAACCTCTACCTCCTATGAACCCACAATCACTGAAATGTACATGAATTTCTGTCTATCAAGACCTGAAAGATTTTAAAACCAAGCCTCACTTTTAACGTACAGCAAGAATAAATTATTTGATTAATAATTGTTTGTATGAGAGTGAATAATTTACTCAAGTCACAAAAGCATGCCTCAGGAAGTAGGAGTAGATTTTAAAATGAAACGATGCAAAGAACTTGGTAAGTATAATAAGCTAAATAGGGCAAGCCCCTTGGTCCCCTCCCACTGTGGGAGCTTTTCTGTCTTCTCAATAAATTCTGCCTTCTCACTTTCTAGCTGTCCATGTCCCTCATTCTACCTGGGCATGAGACAACTAAAAAACAAAGCAAAACAAACAAACAAAAAAAACTAAATAACGATCAAGTAGATTACTCTTATAGTCAAAGTCTTTCTCAATAAACATGAATATAACAATCATTGTAAAAATTATTTTAAGGTAGTAGAAATAAGGCACAACTAGCAGCAGCAACATAAAACAGAGTAAGATAAAATTTAGTCTAAAGTATCTCAAAACAACTGTGTATACTATGAACCCACAATCACTGTCAGTCTATAGAACACTTTTTCAAGGGATGTCCTCAAAGCCTCTGGGGCTGAATGATTTAGACATGGAGTGAGAAAGAGATTGCAAAATAATACTGTGGAGAACAAGTTGTCTATAGCAAAGGCATTTGTTGAGTAATTTAATGACCACATATCATGCTGCTGGGGCTACAATTTGTATAGCATGCTAATGAGACAGAAAGAAAATAGTGATGAATCCAGAGATGTATGAGGGTATGTACATATATGAACATGCATTACATATATGTGTATGTATATATATATATATATATATATATATAATATATACACACACACACATAGAAAACATATGTGCTAATTTGTATATATGTATGTATATATATATTACAATTTTCTGTTTCTTAAAAAGTAATGGCCCAAGGAGGAATTTTTTCCTTGAGATTAGTGTTTCCAAGGAGACATTTCATGAATGTAGAGCTTTTTATTTCTGCTAAATTTAAAGAAAGGGAAATTTAATCTCTTTCCTTGTCTATTTTCCCAAACATCACTAAGGCCTGTTTAGCACAGTTAATTTAAGTCACTTTCTTCTCTTGAAGCAATCACAAAAAGAAACAAATGGTACTTTTTGTTATTTTTCTTTAAAATTCTTAAAAATAGTAGTAACAGTTCATCCTGAGGTGAAGAAAAGGATACCTAGAAGCAAGGAGTAAATGAAACCTTACTTCAGATCTAGGCTAGTGAGTAACCCACGCAGAAACTAATAAGGTCATTTCCCTGCTTAATGCTAAGCACAACATAGAGAGCTTTTCCTTAGGGCTAAGGCTGAATTGTTCCTTCTGATTCCCTCTCACATCCTTCAAGCTAAAAGCTATGTTTTCTTTGGTGGAAACACAGTGAAAGAGGTGAAATCATTAATAGAGGTGTGATATCCCTAGCTGCCCAGATCTATGTCAGTGGTAAGTGTCAACTGTGGTATCCTTTCATCTTGAACCTAACAATGAGCCTCAACTCTGACAAATTAAAATAGAATAAACCAAAAGGTCATTCTTATTTAATCTTATATTTCTTTAACAAGCACGAATAATTAGATAACAATCATAACACATGGAAATAATTGTTTGCTAGTTTTTTGTTTGTTTGTTTGTTTTGAGTTGGAGTCTCACTCTGTCGCCCAGACTGGAGTGCAGTGCCCACTCCCATCCACCACAGCCTCAACTTGCCGGGCTCCAGCTATCCTTCTGCCTCAGCCTTCCAAGTAGCTGGAATTATAGGCGTGTGCTACCACGCCCAGCTGATTTTTGATTTATTGTAGAGATGAGGTGTTTGCTAGTTTTGAAAAGAAAAAAGAAAGAAAGAGTGTGGAAGAAAACCTATATCATTTGTGTCATTGGATCTGCTCTACTAACTTGCTGTCTACTGCTCTACTAACTTGAATCAAATGATTCAATCATAAGAATGGCCTTATCATTGGTATAAAAATATACAACTTCAGTTTGTATGTAAGACCAGATTTGGAAAAATAATATAGTATTCCTGTGTGGGAATTTAACATATGATATCACTAATGTTCACATTTCTTGAAAATGTTACCTTATTTTCCCAAGAGTAAAATTTACTCAAATAAAAAACGAGTGAATATCAGAATTTTGCTCTCACTGGTTTTCTCCAATGTGAATTTTATGGAAAATTTATAGTCATATGGATGTGGTAAATTAAGAATCTAAGTTATTTGTTAGGTAAATAAAATATAAACTTTCATAGCTTTGGAATTATATAGGTGAATGCCTCAAGCTATAATGGAAAGTCTTTAAGTGGTTGGAGTTGTGGCTTTCAGTTATTAACATTACTTTAAAATACTACCAATATAGCATTCTCTGTTTGCACAATTCTGCACTGATCCTTTTTTTTTTTTTTTTTTTTTCATTAATCAGTATTTTTTATTATGGTTTTGTGGGGTACAGTTAAGGGTTAGGTGTACAATGACGTTTCATTCAGGCACCCTGTAGATAAGAAGTGTTTTCCCATCCCCCGACAGATATTTTGCTACTGTTAATCCCATCCTCCTCCCCCCCATAGTTTCCCAGTACCATCCGTCATTTTCTCATAGTATTGCATTGGATGTTCAAGGTCCATTATATGAGTGAGAACATGTGATATTCGGATTTTTGTTTTTGTGAGAGGTCACTCAGTATTATAGATTCTAGTTCCATCCAGGTTGCAGTGAAATTCATGA
>NW_007232984.1:85352-110417 GCF_000164805.1 Carlito syrichta | reverse complement strand
TGATGGGCAGCATGGTTGTTTCCAGGTTCGTGCTATGTGAACAATGCTGCGATAAACATACGTGTGCAGGTATCTTTTTTATAGAGTGATTTGTGTTCTTCAGGGTATATTCCCAGTAGGGGGATGCAGGGTCATATGGAAGGTCAATTTTTAGAGCTTTTAGGAATCGCCACACTGCTTTCCACAGAGGTTGCACTAGTTTACACTCCCACCAACAGTGTAGAAGTGTTCCCTTTTCACCACACCCTCTCCAGCAGCTGTTATTTTTTGAGTTGTTGATAATTGCCATTCTGACTGGAGTTAGGTGGTATCTCAGTGTGGTTTTGATTTGCATCTCCCTGATGATTAGTGAGGTTGAGCATTTCTTCATGTGTTTGTTGGCTGCTCGAATGTCTTCTTTTGTGAAGTGTCTGTTCATGTCTTTTAACTCCAAATGGATCAGAGACCTAAATGTAAAACCTCAAACCATAAGAACCTTAGAAAAGGAAGGAAATACTCTCATGGAAGTCGGAACTGGCATCCAATTCCTGTACAAAACCCGAAACCCACAGGACTTAAGAGAGAAGATAGACAAATGGGACCTTATTAAACTGACAAGCTTCTGCAAAGCCAAAGAAACCATCAAGAGAGCAGGGAGACAGCCTACAGACTGGGAAAAAGTATTTGCCAACTCTAGGTCTGACAAAGGCTTAACATCCTGGATCTACAAGGAACTGAAGCGTACTGAAAAGAAGAAAACATGCACTGATCCTTTTAAAACAATCAAAACAAGGTTTATTTTAAGAATATCTGGCTTCAAATTTGTTGACAGTCTTAAAAATTCTTATTATTCTTTGAGATTAGTGTTCCAATTTACTTAAGTATAATGAATCATCTGGGATTACATAATAATCAGAGATTTTTTCTTAATGCTTAGAAAGATATCCATAAAAGAGTTTTGTCATCTCATACGTTCATAAGTGACAATCTAGGAAATGAGGTTGTTTCTAGACACTAAAGAACTTCTTTTTCATTCAAATTTTTGGTGTGGCATTTAAGCAGAATTTAGCAGAAGAAAAAGAACCTGGCATTTGCTTCATAGATTTTACCCTTCCCGTATAGGGAAGGGTAAAATATAGAACGCTATATTGGTAGTATTTTAAAGTAATGTTAATAACTGAAAGTCACAACTCCAACCATTTAAAGACTTTCCTTTACAACTTGAAGCATTCATCTATATAATGGTTGGAGAGGCACTGAGTTGGGAATAAAGCTTCATATTAAAATTTTCCTCTCAAATCCCAAGAAGTAGAAGAATGGTGATAGGGAGGAATGAGATCAGGGTTGAGTTTAGTTCAGTAGAGTTTAGCAGAATAATCTGTGGAAGAGAAGGATCTGCTCCCATATTGCTAATCCCCTAATTCTGGATAACTGAGGTTCTGTATATTCTGTATTATGTGTAGATGAACAATTGGGTTTTTTCTAGAATAGATTTTGTAAGAAAAATGATTTCCTTATTGACTATGTATCTCACCAACCTGGAAAACAGCGCAGGAAGCATAGAGAGAGATACTCAATAATCTCTTGGTAAAATAATGAAAATCTCACACATGACATATATTCCACTTTAGATGGTTTGAGTTTCATGGACCTCTAGAATATACACTCTGAAAGCATAAGCAGTTTCTGTCTTCTGCACTGAATTACCAATGCAGACTATAATAACATGGAACATACATAGTAGCAAAATTTTTTTAAATTAATGGTCAGATGAAAAATTAATACTCATATGATAAAAGAAAAATATTTACATGAAGCAGCATTTCTTTTTTCTCAAATTAAAATGCAAGCAGTTTTGAAGTGACATCAAAATAAATGTACTATATAAAAGGACAACTATATTCTTCTTTTAAAATACATTTAACACTTTGGGGGGAACTTAAAGGGAAAATTTCCTTTCATTTTGTCTTTCCAACTTAAATTTTTTATCAAAAATTATGTCAAAGTTATAATATAATCTATTTACTACAATCATTATGGAGTACACAAAAACATGGATTTATCATCATTTATCCTATAGATTTATTTATTCTTATAAATGAGATGTCACTAAATCTAATACACAGATTTTTAAAAAAAAAAACTAAATATAGGCCAGGCTTGGTGGCTCAGCCTCTAATTCCAGCTCTTTGGGAGGCCAAGGTGAGTGGATTGCCTGAGACCGCAGGTTCAAGATCTGCCTGGTCCAGTTGGCGAGACCTCATCTCTACAATAAATCAAAAATCAGCCAGCCATGGTAGCATGGCTGTAGTTCTGGCTACTTGGAAGGCTGAGGTGAAAGGATCGCTGGAGCCCAGCAGGTCAAGGCTGCGGTGACCGGCAGCATGCCATTACACTCCAGTTGGGGCGACGGAGTGAGACTCCAACTCAAAAAATAAATAAATAAATAAATAAATAAATAAATAAATAAATAAATAAATAAATGAAACTAAATATAGACAGAAATGATCCTAGGAAAATTGTTATTATGATAATACAGTAGTATATCTTTTAACAGATATAAATAACATACTTTTAAACAATTGTGTCTCTCATAAAAAGATGAAAGGAAACCGGCATTGAAATGATAATACAGCATAAGCTAAGGGAAGAGTCAGCAACCCAGGAAAGGCTCTTAAATCAAAGAGAATTTCAAAACCTGGGCCTTGGTAGCTCCAGTCAATCAGCAGTCCTTGCTAAGATGCACAGTTGTCTAACAGTGGGAGTAAGGTTGACTGTTGCAACCAATGGCAAAATAAGGAAGAGAAGTATAGACTCAATCTTGTTTCCAGAAAGTTTCCCAAAGGTGAAGCTGGAGAGCAGGGACCAATTGGCTATCCCAAGGCATAGGACAAAAATCCAGTAGCCCCCTGTGAAATCTCAGTGGTCCCCCTCCAAATCTAAAGAGAGGGCCTGATCTGTTACACTAAGAGATTGCACAATTAAATTTTCAAACATTTCGATCTAAATTAAGAGCTGTTTTCTGGACACCACTAACTAGTGGAGTAAAAGTTTTTACCAAAAAAAAGGTATAATATTGACAATAATAGAAATGATTTGTAACATGATTGAACAGCAACCATATGTCAAATTTGTGATAATCACTGTGCAAAGATTATTCCATTTATTCCATTTACAAGAAGACATTGTCATTCTCATTTCCTAGAAAAAGAAATTGAGATTTAGAGAGTTTAAAGATCTTTAAAATTGTCCAAGACCATATAGATTATAAGCAGCACAGTTGGCCTCCTGAGTATGCGGGCCACATTAATAATTGTTAGGCTTTATTTCAGACTTGGTTTCAGTGCTAGCTGGGGAAAGGTAGGCTGTTGGCAAAATTGTATACAATTATTATGAATGGATAGGAGCTAAGGAATGTAGCTAGCAAGGCACATGGTGGACTCTAATGCCCAACTGAAATTGTCCTAATTTGATTAGTATTGTTTTTCCTAAAAATATTGGTATTGTTGACAATTAGTCTTCATTTATTTCTAATTTTTTTAACATTTGCTGCTTAAAATATAATTTCTACTCTTTTAGTCTTTTTAACTTCCTTATCACAAGCCTATGAATACATACACACCAAAAATATAGATAATCAAAAAAAAAGATGAGTCTGAAATAGACTCTTACAAGCCAGTAAAACAAAACCAAAAAGGGAACTTATTTATAGGACTGATTCAACATGTCGGATTTATCCACCTCCATACATTTTCATTGGGACCATCTGTAATTCTATTTTGAGAATACTTAATTGCATTTTTCCATTTGTAAAACCTGGGGGGAAATGATTCAATTGTGAAACATGGGATTGTGATAATCCCCTAAGTATATGCTTAATTTTTTTGCTTTATTTACTTTGTAGTAGTATTAATCCATGTATTATAGGTACTTTAACCCTGACAGCATTCATGAATGACTAGTTTTTGCACTTGCATCATGTCAAACAACTGGATGAAAACTGAGAATTCTGGTCACTCTTTTGGAATTATTTTTACTTGATACCATAAATACTTATATTGATTGTTTTCTGTGTGGTAGATGTATACAAGGACTCATTCTTCTCTTTTCCTGGGCATATAGTTCAAGTATATTTGCCAGCCTACTTTTCAGTTGGGTAGACTCAAACGACAGAATGTCAGCCTAAATTAGAAAGTAAGTGGAACAAACATGTGCCACTTTATGGCCTTGATCATATTTTTCCACTTTTGCTAACCAGATTGGTACTATAACCCACACTCCAAGGCAAACATGGAAGCCACTTCTTAAAAATGGTAGAGTTAACTTTTACCTGCATCTCTCATTATTTGTGTGGAGCAGAGAAGAGCAATTTCCTCAACTCCACCCCCAAGTTTTCTCTCACTAAACTGCCTCATGAGAAACAAAAGCTTCTATTGTGTTGAACCTTTACATGCCAGGATTAATTTACTCCCACAGCCTACGCTACCTTAACCTACACTCAAGGTGACTGAATTTTTTCTATTCCTATAGGATGTTTTCATTTGGTTCTTTTTCTTTCAAAGATTGAATTCTATGTCATCTCTTCAATCACTAGAGAAGCATCTCTGGGGACCATAAGAATGTGCCTTGCAGAACTCTTACTTGAGGGTGTGGAATTAACTGAGGGGCTCCAGCTGCATTTGGAAATCAATCATCATATCTGAGCTGCGAACATGCCTCCTGCAGCCGTTCACAGAGAGTGAATGAGTATGGACAGGACACTAAGGACAACCAGTTTCTGGAATACCCGAGACATTTCTGACAACTGACTTTGACTTGAAGACACTAAAATTTTAGAACGAAATCTTCCTTAGATGCAGGGCAGTTTGGGATACGTCTGTCAATCTTCTTCTCCATCTTCTCTTTACCCAAAGTCAGACATAAAGTGATCTTATGGCTCTCTTACTTATCTGCCCCAGCCCTACATGGCTCTCTCTTCTCTTGCACACAGGCATTTCTCCTAATATTTAAAAAAAAAAAAAAGCTTGCACATAATCCCTTCTTGGCAATTGTATTTTTCAGAGGACCAGAACTATTGCAGACACCAATTATGAGCAAATGAAATGTGTCATTTATTACTTGAGATACATTATTAGTTTCCTAGGGCTACTGTAACAAAATACCACAAAATGTGTGGCTTAAAAAATAAAAATTTATTGCCTCACAGTTCTGGAAACTAGAAGTCCAAGATGAAGGTATTGTCAAGGTTGGCTCTTTCGAGGATTGTGAGAGAGAATCTGTTCTGAGCCTCTCTCCTCACTTCTGGTGGTTATCTGACAATATTGAGTCCCTTGGCGTGTAGATACATCAATCCAGTCTCTGCCTTCTTCTTCATGTGGCATTCTCTCTGTGTTTGTGCCTATTCCAAATTCCTCTTTTTATAAGGACAACAGTCACAATGGATTAAAGTTCATCCTAATGACCTCACCTTGATTTGATTACCTCTAGGAATACCTTATTTCCAAATAAGGTCACATTTTGAGGTACTTGGGTGCTAGGACTCCAACATAGCTTTTTATTTAGGGAGTGAATTCAACCTATCATCCAACTATTAATCAATCAATCAATCAAAATATCATATTTCCTATATCCTTAAACAATAGCAGGTGAAACACTCACGGAACTACCTTTTTTGTAGCACATCTCATAACATGATAAAATCCATAGATTATATTGAGTAGATATAGTTGGGATTAGGAAGAAAAGGGAGTGAGAGAAAAAAGAGTGGGTACAAAACATTGTTTATTGTTTTTAAAAGTACTTTAAAGTCTATGGGATCATGATTATATAGTTCACCAACACAATGCAATTCTTCCCTATGACACAATTTTCACTAGAACACAATCAAATTATCATCTCAAGAGCCAAAACCTTACAAATAGACCAAATTGCTAAAGAAACACTGTGATGGTTAATTTTATGTGTGAATTTGACTGGGCCACAAGATGCCTAGATATCTGATTAAACATTATGTCTGGGTGTTTCTGTGAGAATGTTAACCAGAAAAGACTAGCATTTGAGTTGCTGGACTGAGTAAAACAGATGGCCCTCCACAATGTGGGTGGGCATGAGCCAATACATTTAGGGCTGAATAGCACAAAAAGCTGAGGAAGGTTGGATTTGCTCTCCCTCTGCCTGACTGTTTAAGCTGAGATACCAATCTTCTCATGCTTTTGGTGTTCCTTATACTCAGGCCTTTAGACTCTGACTGGAAATCTACAACATTGGCCCTCTGGCTCTCAGGCCTTTGAACTACTCCACCAGCTCTCCTGGGTCTCCAGCTTACAGACACAGATGATGAGACTTCTAAACCTCCTTAATTATGTGAGTCAATGTCTTGTAATAAATCTCTTTATCTATCATCTATCTATCTATGTCTATCTATCTATCTATCACCTGCCTACCTATCTATTTATCCATCCATCCTATTGGCTCTGATTCTCTGGAAAGCCCTGTCTTACACAGATTTTGGTAACAGGATTGGTTCTAGAGGAATAGTATTTTAAGGATGAGTTTTCTGAATTAATTTTGGAGGTTCTGGAATTGGATTTCTAATCTAATCAGATTTGAGGAAGCTAATGACTCTAGTTCCAGTAATCAAGATAGCACCGATAGTCCATGGTAGAATCTGGCAATAGAGATATGTAAATATCTGTATTGGACACACCTAACCAACCACTTTTGAAGCAAGGAATTGGGTGACTGTGCATATAATACTTTTGAAAACTAATGAATATAATGGTATTTGTTTTTTTGCTTGTTCTTAATGGCACTGGACAAAGTGATGAAAGAAAAGGATGAGTTCAGGTATTCACATTCTCAGCAAAAGCACTGTATATTAAGGAAACCCATATCTCCAGGGTCAAGATTTCTGAAAACCACAGACAGAATCTCCTTTAGTAATTGGCTGAATTACAATGCAATGCAAGTTGAACTCCCAATCTCACTTTAACTACTTAAAGTGAGGACATTTATTAGGAAAGACTGGAATTCTGTATTAGGAAGGAGACATGTGGGAAGACGTAATGAAACTGGGTATATTAAGTCCCTAAATAATGATGAGTCTTGACAGTGGAGGACACCTCCACACACCCTGTGGAAGCAGCCTTCCCACCCTGGTGGTATTAAATTTTCTAACACCATCTAAGGGGACTAAGCCCTCATTGCCTGACGAAGCTTAATGACATTCCTATAAGTAGTCTCCATGCAAGACAATGCTGATTCTCCTCTGGACCCACACCTAGCACCTCTCATTGCTCAGGACCCATAACCAGATTCAAGTTCTAGCAGGCCTCTAAAAGTAAGGTATAAAATGTGACCCATGCCGGGCTCGGTGGCTCAGCCTGTAATCCGCGCCTTTGGGAGGCTGAAGTGAGTGGATTGCCTGAGCCTGCGATTCGAGACCCGCCTGGGCAGGCGAGACCTCATCTCTACAATAAAATTTTAAAAAAATTAGCCGGGCGTGCTAGTGCGCACCTGTAATTCTGGCTACTCGGAAGGCTGAGGCGGAAGGATCGCCAGAGCCCAGCAGGTTGAGGCTGCGATGGCCGGGAGCGGCCACTGCACTCCAGTCTGGGTGACAGAGTGAGACTCCAACTCAAAAAAAACAAAATACAATAAAATAAAATGTGACCCATGAGGAGGTACACTGTAGTCCAAAATAACTATTTGAGTTTTCTAATTTCTACAAACAGAAAACTGAAGAATATGTGTGGGATAGATACTATGGATGTGGGATAATGGTGGAAGGAACATAAAGTTGGATCAGGCCAAAGTTATTGATTGCTAAACAGAGATTCTGTCTTTAATATTGTAGCACAGGGAGTCAGAAAGGGCTGTAATAGTTTGGTTGGTAAGCTGAAACGTGGACTGAAACTTGACCCACAGTGAATCAACTGGAAATGACAAAGTTACCTTGATTTAAGGTAGAGGGATATATTCAAAAGCTTAAGGAGACTGTAATACTAGAGTGGATTTTTCATTTAAGACATACTCACACTGGTGAAATAAATTTGCATAGGGAGCTGTAGCATCCTTAAAGAGATATTTTTCTGTAGACTAGACCTTATATAGTCACTTCCTGTTATCTGCAAGCAATTGGTTCCAGAATCACCTGTGCCTACCAAAATCTACACATGTACAAGTCCTCTAGTCAGCCCTGTAAAACCCTGCAAATGTGAAGAGTTGACCCTTTATATACATGAGTTCCACATCTGTGAATACTGTATTTTCTGTGACATCTGGTTGCTAATGTAGAACCTGCCTGTGCAGAGGGCTGAGTAATTTTTTTGAAGTCCACATATAATTGGACCCACAACGTTCAAGCCCATGTTATTCAAGAGTCAACTGTAGTGGGAAATGCAGTAGGAGTAACTGACTTCTCAAAGTAACAGAAGTAGTTGGATCTAAATGAAGTCTTCCAACTTCCAAAGACAAGGTGGATGTAGTAACTGTCAGAACAGAACACTGTAATGAAGAGTAGTCAAAGCAGCAATCAGAATAGTTTGACTCACACAGATTTATGGAATTGGCTAGTTGATTACGATGTTCCCAGAAGTAAACTAGATAGGAAACCTACTCAATTCTACTTCATCTATATAAGCAAAAAAAGGTCTGGGTCAAGTGATCAAAAATCTAACCTGAATCATAAAAACAGAGTCATGGCCCCTCATTCGGTTTTTAGACTTGAGCCAGTTTACAGATCCAAAACCCTTGAATAAAAGGGAAGATAGGAGCCCATGAGGAAGGATCTTGGTACACTACCACAAATTTATACTGCCAATCTTTATTCCAGCCTTCCCTAAAAGGACTTTTGGTATTTTACAAGGGTGCCTGTGTATTGGAGAAAAGAAATAATCAGACTTTTCAGGAACTGCCAGACACTGGCTCTGAAATGACACTAATTCCAGGAGACCCAAATCATCACTGTGGTCCCTTAATCAATCAGAATAGGAGCTTAGAAAGGTCAGGTGATCAATGGAGTTTTAGCTCGGATCCATCTCACAATGGGTCCAGTGCATTTTCCAACCCATCTTTTGGTTATTTTCCCAGTTCCAGAGTGCACAAGCCCCACACTGGCTTACTAATCAGTGGAGTGAGAGGTAGGATGGTGGGAAAAACCAAGTGGAGGTAATAGAAATGCCTCTACTGAGGAAAATAGAAAACAAAAAGCAATACACATTCCTGGAGGGATTATAGAGATTTGGGCCACCATGTACTTAAAAGATGTAGGGGTGATGATCCCCACCACATTCCCATTCAACTATCTTATTTGGTCTGTGCAGAAGCCAGGTGAATCTTGGAAAATGATAATAGATTATTTTAACCTGAATAAGGTATTCATTCCAATTGCAGCTGCTTTACCAGATGTGATTTTTATCACTTGATCTAATGAATATACCTGGTATGCAGTTATGGATCTGTCAAATGCCTTTTTCTTGATACCTGTTAATAGATTCCAGAGGCAGTTGGCAAGCCCAGAAAAACATCTTCACTGTCCTGCCTCTAATATATATCACTTCTCCAACCCTATGTCATAATTTAGTTTGCAGAGATCCCAGTCTCCTTTTCCTTCTACAATATATCACATTGGTCCATTATATTGATGGTATTATGCTGACTGGATCTAGTAAATACGAAATAGCAACTACTTTAGTCTCACTGGTAAAACTTTTGCTTCTCAGAGGATGGGAAATATACTTAACAAAAATCCAGGAGCCTTCTACCTCAGTGAAATTTCTAGGGGGTCCAGTGGTGTGAGCAATGTTGAGATATTTATTCTAAGGTTAAAAAAAAGATGCTGTATTTGACTCCTCCTGCAACCAAAAATAGAAGCACAATGACTGTAGGACTTTTTGGATTTTGGTGACAACATATTTCTTGTTTGGATGTGTAACTCTGGTGATGTAGTGACCTGAGAAGTTGCTAGTTTTGAGTGGAGCCCAGAACAAGAGAAGATTGCAAAAAGTTCAGCCTGTAGTGCAAGATGCTCTGCCACTTGGGTCATATGATCCAACAAATTCAATCATTCTTAAAGAGTCAGTGGAAGACAGGAATGCTATTCAGAGCTTTTGGCAGGTCCCTATAGGATTTGGAGCAAAATCCTGACATCCTTCTCAAATGATATTTTTCTTTGAGAGTAGTTCTTTTAGAAAGAACTCTTGACTTGCTTCTGGTCCTTAGCAGGGAGTGAATGCTTAAACCTGGACCACCAAGTTTCTATGCATCCTGAGATGATCTTCATGAACTGGGTGTTATCTTTTCCACCAAGACATTAAGGTGAACATGCACAACAGCACTCCATCCTCAAACAAAAATGGTATACAAATATATAATCAGGCCTAAGCAGTCCCTGAAGGAACAAGTAAGTTACATAAAGAAATGCCTGTCTTTGTTCATTTGTGTGGCGATAAAAGACTACCCAAATCTGGGTAATTTATAAAGAAAAGAGGTTTATATAGATCATGGTTCTGCAGGTTGTACAGAAACATGGCACTAACATCTGCTGCTGGTGAGGGCTTCAAGCAGCTGCTGCTCAAGGTGAAAGGTGAAGGAAAATCCAGCATGTGCACATATTACATGGTGAGAGAGGAAGCAAGAGAGAGTAGGGAGCATGCTGTGCTCTTTTTAACAACCAGCTCTAGAAGGAACTAACCAAGCAAGAACTCACCAAGGACAACTCCAAGTCAGTCATGAGGGATCTGTCCCCATGACTCAAATGCTGAGGGATCTGCCTCCATGACCCAAATGCCTTCTATTAGGCCCCACCTCCAAAACTGGGTATCAAGTTTAACATGAGGTTTGAGGGACACACATTCAAACCTAGCAATGGTCTAAATACCCATGGTCTCCACTCTTGTTACAGTGCCTTCTGTCTCCTAGTCTTTACCTATTGCCTCATAAGGCATATCTTACCATCAGTTGACTGAGGAAGAGAAGACTGGGGCTGAGTTTATAGCTCTGCTTGGCTCCAGCACTACAGCCCCACTTGGGACATCCCTTAGTGAAGAAAAATCATCCTAATGGGCAGAACTTTGAACAGTATAACTGGTTGCTTACTTTGCTCTAAAGGAAAAACAGCTATACCTGCAATTATATACTGATCAATGAACTGTCATCATTGGTTTGGCTGCATTGTCAAAGACTTAGAAGAAATAGGATTATAAATTGGCAACAAGAAATTTTTTTTTTTTTTTGAGTTGGAGTCCCACTCTGTCGCCCAGACTGGAGTACAGTGGACGCTCCCGGCCACCGCAGCCTCGACCTGCTGGGCTCCGGCGATCCTTCCACCTCAGCCTTCCAAGTAGCCAGAATTACAGGTGTGCACTACCACGTCTGGCTAATTTTTTTTTTATTTTATTGTAGAGATGAGGTCTTGCTGCCCAGGCGGGTCTCAAACCCGCAGGCTCAGGCAATCCACTCACCTCAGCCTCCCAAAGGTGCAGGATTACAGGCTGAGCCACCGAGCCTGGTAACAAGAAAATTTGAGAAAGAGGTATATGGATAGACCTCTCTAAATGGGCAAAAAACATGGATGTATTTGTGTCCCATGTAAGTAGTCACCGAAGGGTGCTCTCAGCAAAGAGGATTTCAATAATCAAGTGATTAGACTGACCCTTTCTGTGGAAACCAACCACTTTCCCAGTCACCTATGTTTTATTGCCCAATAGGCTCATAAAAAATGAGGCCATGGCATCAGGGATGGAGGTTGTGCATAGACTCAGAAACATGGACTTTCATTCACCAAGGCTGACATCAAAGAGTGTTTCACTTAACAGCATAGAACAATACTGAGCCCCCTATATGGAATGATTCCTATGGCTGATCAGCCAGCTACCTGGTGGCAAAAAGATTGCATTGGATTTCTTCTGTCATACTAGAGAAGTATTTTTTTTTCCTACTACAATATATACTTACCACGGTTATGAGTTTTCTTTCCTTGCATACAATACTCCTGCCAAAACTACCATCTGTGGATTTACAGAATGTCTTATTCACCATCATGGTATTTTACCCAGCATTGCCTTGATCAGGGAGCTCACTTCACAGCAAAAGAAGTATAGCAAAGGGTCTAGGATCATGAAATTCACTGGTTGCTATGTTCTGAATTTTTGTCCCCATCAAAATTTGTATATTGAAATCTGACTACCAATGCAATGGGATTAAAAGATGGAGAATTTAGGAGGTAATTATGTCATAAGGTAGAGCCCTCATGAATAAGATTAGTGCCTTCATACGAGAGGCACCGTGTAGAGCTGCCTTGCCCTTCTACTACATGAGAACATAGCAAGAAGGCACCATCTATGAAGCAAAAAGCATGTTCTCCCAGATACCAAATCTCTCAGTGCCTTGTTCTTGAACTTCTCATCACCAGAACTGTGAGAAATATATTTCTATTGTTTATAAGCTACCCAGTATATGGTATTTTCTTATGGCATCCCAAGAAGACACTAGTCTTATTATGTTTTCAAACAAGTCATTGACTTAATAGAATGATGAAATAGCCCTTTGAAGACTCATTTGCAGTACCAGCTAGGTGGTAATACTTTGTAGGCCTGTGGAAAGGTTCTTCAGAGTGCTATATATGCTCTAAATAAGGATCCAATATATGATTCTGTTTCTGTCATAGCTAAGATGTTGAGCCCAGGAATCAAGGGGTGAAATGGGAGTGATACTTATCACAATTACCAAATTTTTGCTTTCTTTTCCTACAAACTTTTGATCTGCTGACCTAGAGGTCTTAGTTCTAAAGGGAGGAACACATCCACCAAAAGACACAACAACGATTCCCTAGAACTGGAAATTAAGACTATCACCCAGCCACTTTGGACCCCTCTTACCTCTAAATCAATCAATAAAAAAAGAGAGCGACTTAGGTGGCTGGGGTGATTTATTCTAACTACCAGAGGGAAATGGACTGCTACTCTACAATGGGGGTAAGTAATAGTGTGTCTAAGATACATGACATCCCTTAGAGTGTTTCTTAGTACTAGCATGCCATTTGATTAAAGCCAATATAAAACTACAACAACCCTATCTAAGTAGTACTATTAATAGCCCAGACCCTTCTGAAGTGAAAGTTTGTTTCACTCCACTAAGTAAACAGAAATGACCAACTGACATGCTTGCTGAAGGCAAAGGGAATACAGAAAGGGTAGTCTAGAAATATGGTTAGGAATTACAGCTCTAACCATGTGACCAGGTATAGAGATAAGGACTGTAAGGGACTATAATTGTCTTTCATATTCCTCCTTAGCTATTAATACATTTGTGTGTGTGTGTCTGTGTGTGTGTGTGTGTTCCTCAGCTATCCCGTGCACCTGCACATGCAAGTTGCCAGTACACAGCACATACACTGCAGTCATCCCCAGTCCCTAGCTCTGAACCTAGACCTAATTGCCATGCACAAGCCTGAAGCCAGCCTCTTATAGTGCAGTGTATACACACCACTGACACTGGTCTCCACTGCTGCTGGACAAAGTGATAGAGCTGAGAATCCTAACAGCCCTTGCAGTTTTCACAGACCTCCCACAGATCTTGCTACTAAGGACTATGCAGATGCCACATTATAGGCCCCAGCTGCCTGGACTAGTGAGAATCAGTGACCCCCTTACATGGAGCCACTGCAAGCTTCCACATTTGGTACCCCAAGCCACTAGTCCTGGTGCCACAAATGTGTCACAGTGTGCCTCCATTCACCCCTATCATGTTGCAGGTGAAAGTCTTTCTTACCAAACCTAGTCCATAAAGTCTGGAATAGGTAGCAACTTCTACAAATGTGAAGATACCATCACAAAAATACAAGAGTTAGGAATAATCAGGGAACATGACATCACCAAAAGAACACAACAAACTTTCAGTGACTAATACCTCAAAATTAGAGGTACATAAATTGCCTGACAAATAATTTAAAATAATTGTTCTAAAAAAATATGGTGAATTACAAGAGAGTTTGGATAAGTAATATGATGAAATCGGGAAAAGAATACAATCATAATATGGGAAGCTAAACAAAGAGATTGAAAACATTGAGAAAAATCAAACAAATTTTGAAGCTGAAGATACAATGATTGAACTAAAAAAGCAATAGAGAGCTTCAACAGCAGACTAAATCAAGGACAAGAAAGAATAGGCAAACTTGAAGACTGATCACTTGAAGCTATCCAATCATAGGATAAAAATGAAGCAAAAATGAAAAGAAATAATGATCTATGAAACACTATCAGGAGAGCAAAAATTTTCATAATAGGAATGACAGAAGTTGAAGAGAGAAATATAAGAATAGAAAGGTTATTTTAAAAAATAAAAGCTGAAAACTTACCAAGGCTGGGCAAAGCTACAAATGTGTAGGTACAGGAAGCTCAGAGGTTTCTAATCAATTTTAACCCAAAGAAGAGTTCCCCAAGACACATATAATCAAGCCCTTAAACATCAAAGACAAAGAGAGAATTCTGGGAGCAGCAAGAGCAAATAAGTATGTTACATGTAAGAGAGCACCAATACATCAGATTTCTCAGCAGAAACTGCAGGCAAAGAAAAAATATGATGTATATTCAAAGTACAGAAAGGGAAAAAATACAGTCAACCAAGAATATTTTCCTCAGCAACCTATTCTTAAAAAATGAAGAAAAGTACTTTCTAAAACAAATAGAAGTTGAAGAAAATGATGCTAACTAATAATATGAAAACATAGAAAAATATAAAACTCACTGGTAAAAGTAAATGCATGGTTAAATAAAGATTATTCTACTACTGTAATGTTGATGAGTAAATCGATTATACTTTCATTATGAAGATTAAAAGTCAACTTATTTTAAAAACTATAAGTAAAATAACTTGTTAATTAATACATATTATACTAAGCTGTAAATTGTGACATGAAAAGCATAAAATAGGGGGTAAAAAGGGTATAGAGATTTTATATGCAATTAAATTTAAGTTTTATCAGCTTTAAAATTGTTTTAAGTATAATATGTTTTATGGAAGTCTTTTCATACCAACAAAGTAAATCCTATATTAAATACACAGAAGATAAAAAGAAAGGAATAAAAGCATACTATTATAGAAAATAATCATACCTCAAAGAAAGACAACAAGAGAGGAGGAAAGGATCAAAGTGTCTACAAAAACAACCTGAAAACAAATGGCAGAAGTAAGTTCATATTTTTAAATAATTACCTTGAATGCAAATGGATTAAATTATTTAGTCAAAAGACATAAAAGTAGGTGAATGGATAAGAATGACGCAATATATACTGCCAAAAAAAGAGACTCATAACCTTTACAGACATATATAGACCTAAAGTAAGAAATGAAAAAATATATATTACATGCAAATGGAAACCAAAAGAGTAGTTATACTTATATCAAACAAAAATTGACTATAAGTAAAATACTGTCACATGAGATAAAGAAGGTCATTACATAATGATAAAGAGGTAAATTTATCAAGAAGATAAAAGCAACTGTAAATATATATGTAACCAACACTGGAGCACTTACATATATAAAGAAAAAACATGAACAGAACTGAAGCAAGAATAGACAACCATACCATATGAACCCGTAATTCCACTTCTGGGTATATATTTAATGAAAATGAAATCAGTATCCTGAATAGATTTTTCTACTGCTATGTTCATTGTAGCATTATTCATAAAAACCTATAAATGAAATTAACTTGAGTGTCATCAATAGATGAATGGATTAAAAATGTGGCATGTATATATAAAATGAAATATATTTCAGCCTTCACAAAGACAAAAATTTTATCAATTGCAACAACATAGATAAACCTGTAGGACATTATGCTAGGTGAAACAAGTCAGACACAGAAAGACAAATACTGCATGATCTCACTTATCTGTGGAATCTGAAAAAGTCAAACTCATAGAAGCAGAAGATAGATCACACTTTCCAGAGTCTGGAGGAGTGGAGGAACGGGGAAAATACTGGTCAAAGGGTATAAAGTTTTAGTTATGCAGGATAAGTAAGTTCTGGAGATCTAATGTATAGCATGGTGACGATAGTTAGTAACACTGTATTTTACACTTTATATTTGTTAAGAGAGTAGATCTTAAATTACTTAAGTCAATTAATCAGTGTCATAGGTGGGGTCTGATCTATATAGTGCTTAATTTTTTATTCATTTTCCCTTCCCTTGTTTTAACACTTTCAATCTTTTTTTATTACTGTTGTAGTCGATGGACAAATTTACCTCTAGATACTGCCATAATGTTTGAAACAGTAGATGTGCATGTTAATAATACATAAAATAAGTATGTAGTATGCATTTTGGATAACTTCCCACTGGAGGGAAATATGGTCATGTGCAGCATAATGACATTTAGATCAATGATAACCACATAGATGATGGTGGCTCCATAAAGATGTAGCTGAAAAATTCCTATTGCCTTGTGATGTCATAGCCATCAAAATGTCATAGCATAATACATTATTCACGGGTTTGTGGTAATGCTGGTGTAAACAAATCTGTACTGTCAGTTGTAAAAAATTATGTATAATTATGTACAAATATATCAAACTTTATAATAATAATGAACAACTATCTTACTGATTTATATACTTATTATAGTATACTTTTTGTCATTATTTTACAGTGTGCTCTTTCTACTTATTGATGAAAAAAAAAAAGGTTAACATAAAACAGCCCAGGCAGGCCTTTCAGGAGGTATTCTAGAAGAAAACATTGTTATCGTAGGAGATGACAGCTTTATGTGTGTTATAGTCCCTGAAGAACTCTTAGTGGGACAAAAAGTAGAGGTGGAAGACAGTGATGATAATGATATTGATGAGTCTGATACTATTTAGGCTCAAGGTAATATATGTGCTTGTATCTTAGTTTTTAATGAAGATGCTTAAAAGGTAAACAAAATAAAAATAAAAAACTTTAAAACTAGAAATAAGCTTATAGAATAAAGATATAGAGAAAGAAAATATTTTATACAGTTGTAAAATGAGCTTATGTTTTAAGTCAACTGTCCCCAACCTTATTGGCATCAGGAATGGGTTTTGTGGAAGAGAATTTTTACATTGACTGGGTGGGGGCATTGGGAAGAGGGTGCACAAGGATGTACAGTCTAACCTCACTGCTAATGTTAATCTGTATTTCCAGCTGCTCCTCAGTGCTAGCATCACCACCTCAGCTCCACCTCAGATCATCAGACATTAGATTCTCATAAAGAGCATACAACCTACATCCCTTGCATGTGCAGTTCACAATGGGGTTCCTGCTCTTATGAGAATCAAATGCCACCACCACCGCTGCAAGTACAGATGAAGCTTTGCTTGCTCCTGCTCACCTCCTGCTGTGCAGCCTGTTTTGTAACAGGCCGTGGGCCAGAACCAGTCTGTGGCCCTGGGGCTGGGGACTCTTGTTTTAAGCTAAATGCTATTACTAAAGAGTCAAAGGTTTAAAAAAAGAAAAATATAAAAATTAAAAATCTATAGTGAGCCAAAATTAACTTATTATTAAAAATAAAAATATTTTAGAAATAAATTTAATGTAACCTAAGTGTATAGTATTTGCAAAGTCTGTGATAGTACATAGTAATGTCCTAGGCCTTCACATTCATTCACCAGTCACTCACCAATTTACTCAAAGCAACTTCCAGTACTGCAAGCTCCATTCATGGTAAGGGTCCTATACGGGAATATTATTTTATATTCTTATACCATATTTTTACCATATCTCATTTATGTTTAGATACACAAACACCACTGTTACAATTGCCTACAATATTCAGTACAGTAACTTGTAGTACAGATTTGTAGCTCAGAAGCAATACAGTCTAGGAGTATAGTAGGATGTACCATGTAGGTTTGTATAAGTACACTAATTGATGTTTGCACAACAATGGAACTTCCTTACAATGTATTTTTCACAAATATCCAGTTCCAAGCATTTGGTGGGACATTAGTCTTCTCCTGCTCTCAGTGCTCTTTGTTTCCAGGTCTTCAAATTCTCATCAGAATCTACTCCATCAGCTCTCTGACTCTCAGGCTTTTGAACTACAACACTGGTTTCCCGTCTCTAGTTTGCTGATCATGGAACTTTTCAGCCTCCATAATCATGAACTTGTACCTTATAAAAAATAAGTATGTATATGTATATCTCCTATTGGTTGTTTCTCTGGAGAACTCAAACCAATACAAGTACCTAGGGGTTTACAATTTTTAACTTGATTCAAATCACTTGACATGGAATCTTATTTGATACAATATGGATATGGTAACAGGGACTTGTAGTGGACATTTGGTGTGCTAAAAGTGATTTGTTGTTTGCTTTTTTAAATGACTACATATAATTTAACAAGACAAACCTGTTAAGAGGTAGTTACAGCACATGTAAGGTGCTGACCCTCTCCCTGTCTTTTTCCCTTAGGGTGTAGTGAACCAAAGCAGACAAAAGAGAACAAATGGCTAAGTGCATATTGTTGTTGTTGCTTTAATAATGAAATGAAAGTTTTTAAGTATACCATATAGTATCACAATATTTCAGGCAAATTATAAATTCTATTTATTTATTCTAAAAACCACCCTGGAATGTCTTGTAAACCCCTAATTCTGGGTTATATACTAAAGATAAAACATCTTCCCTCAGTAAGCTCATGGTTCTAGTGAAGAAGAAAAAGATTAACTATTATAATCTGTTAAAAGTGATGTCACAGGGTGGCTCCGGGGTTCATGGGGACAATTAATCTAAAGGATGAAGATAATTGTATCCGCTCCTGCTAGTTTAAATTGCATTTCGTTAGCTGGGCTCGGTGGCTCAGCCTGTTATCCCGCGCCTTTGGGAGGCTGAGATGAGTGGATTGCCTGAGCCTGTGGGTTCGAGATCCGCCTGGGCAGCAAGACCTCATCTCTACAATAAATCAAAAAATCAGCTGGGCGTGGTAGCACATGCCTGTAATTCCAGCTACTTGGAAGGCTAAAGCGGAAGGATCACTGGAGCCCAGCAGGTAGAAGCTGTGGTGGCCGGGAGCGGCCACTGCACTCCAGACTGTGTGACAGAGTGAGACTCCAACTCAATAAATAAATAAATTGCATTTGGTTAACAGTCTCTTTGCAAGCTCTCCAAACTTTACACTAAAACAACAAATGAAAACACACAAAAACTCACACGAATGTTTGATACTAAAACCAATGCATTTTGTTCCTCAAGAAACGATGGAGAACTTTGATAATTTTTAAAAGTAGTTGAAATTGTCCCTTTAGAGTTTTGCAGCTATAAACACAAGTTCCATTTGTTTCCATAATAAATTTCATGTGTGCATGTGTTTTCTTTATAGAAAGTAAATGTAAGGATATATCAAGGATTATTAATATTTTTCCAGTCATATTTATTGACTTTGTGATTTCCTCAAAGCTATTAAATTTGTGCTATTTAAATTTGTGCTGCTTCTAAAAGATCACACTCTTTAACTGTAAAATAATGAAAAATAATTATATTTATTAAGTATTTATTGTTCCCCAACTATGTTACAGGTACTGAATTATAACTAGTGATGATAACATTTTCAAGACAAAATCCTTACCCTAAAGAGTTTCAGAATTATATTTTTGAGACAGATGAAGAAACCAAAAAAGCCATATACAGTGATAAAGACTTCAAAAAATGACGAACATTCATAGGGATTTAGTAATTTACAAGAGAGTCCCATACTTTGAGAATATCAATATTTTGAAACTATCATTCTAAGGGTGAGGAGTAAAATACTTTAGTGAAAAAAAGGTAGATAGCTCCATGATAAGTGTCAATTTAGCCAAGTGATTAAAATAAAGGGCCATTTTGGCAGAGAAGATATCATTTTCACAAGGAAGAAAAAAATGAAAGAAGGAGAAGGGAGGAAATGAGGATGGGAGAGAAGATAGAAAAAAAGAAGGAAGAAAGGGAAGAAAGAAAGGAAGGAGGAAGGAAGGAAGGAAGAAAGGGAAGGAGGGAGGGAGGGAGGGAGGAAGTAGGCTATATATGTCAGAATAAATATAACTATGTTTGCTCTGAGGAACACTTGAAAATACAAGCAATATTCCATAGTATAAGAGTCTAGTCTTCTGTAATATTTAAGCAGAAGAATTTAAGACATTTAATGTATTGTTTTCTGCCTATAATATAAAAAATGTTCACCAAAAGACTAGTAATTTCATAAGACTATAAAACATTCTTGGAGGGAAAACGACAAACCTCAAAGTCCGTCATATGGAGAAAGGGTTTCAGTGCACTTCAATCATTAAATTTATCTGGAATGAATTCACAATGTATCTTTTAAAAACACTAAAAACACTAAGTACTTAGTACAAGTAAAACAGCAAATGTTTCTCCAGAGAGTACTTCTATAGCAGTCCAAGTGGTGCTTATGGTAACTTAGAGCTGAAATGACATTTCCTCCGCTGTTATCAATTGCATCTCTATGACTAAAATGTGTTTCTCAAAAGACCAGGTAAAGCTGATAGAGTTCCTAATGTGTATACCTGCACATTTTCTATACTGGAGGGAAAAATAGCTTCTGCCTATGTGGAAATTTTCCCATGATTGAATTTGAAACTGGCAAAAGATAAACCAATAAGTTTTTAAAATAAATTAGTATGCCATAAAATAAAGGCTCACAAAATGCCCCTAGCACCAGAGAACCACTCTAAAATACTTTGTGTCCTGTTCTATGCTTAGTAAGAAGAGTGCACATGCCAGGCCTAAGCACACTATCTTTGTGGGGAAGATACATTTAAATAAATACACATGTTTGTTCTAATTGAGTTCATGCAAATAAGAATGATTGATATAGCAAGCAATACATTTATAGAGCTAATTTACAAAGATAATACAGAATAGTGTTTAATAAAACATGCCCAAGAATCATACTATTCATATCCAAATATAAGCTCTTGCTAAAAATTACTACTCAAAATCTTGGTGTACCAATTTCCTCATCTGAAGGAAGGAATTAATAAAAATACCAATCTCAAAGGGTTTCTGTGAGTCTTAAAACTTTCACTTCTTATCAGGATATTTCAAACCCAGCGCTATTGACATTTAGAACTCGAAAATTCTTTGTTGAAGGGGCTGTCCTGTGCATAATGTATAGCAGCATTCCTGGACCCTACTCACTAGATGCCTATAGCATCCCCATACTGATGTGACAAACCCAAAATAGCTCCAGATGTTAAATGTCCCCTAGGGGCAGGGCAGTCTCACCAGTTGAGAACCATTAATATGCATATAGGCACGGTAATAAGTATGCAATAAATGTTCCTTAACATTTACAGGATTCTTAGTTGTTACTTTAAAGAAGAACTTCATCTTCTGAAAAGAATTAAAAGGCAGAAGTATCACCCAGAATAACTATAATTTACCAACCACCCCACCCATCCCCCCACAGGCTATACAAAAAAGAGACACAAGGAAGAGGATTCTCTTAGCATTTGATAAACTTTTCTACTTCTTCTAAAATGTACACACACACATCTTTGCTTTCATAAAGATTATTTTATGTTTTGTTCTCACGTCTAAATAATTTCATTAATTCATCTTTCTTTTTTTTTGAGTTGGAGTCTCACTCTGTCGCCCAGACTGGAGTGCAGTGGCCGCTCCCGGCCACTGCAGCCTCGACCTGCTGGGCTCCAGCGATCCTTCTACCTCAGCCTTCCGAGTAACCGGAACTACAGGCGCGTGCTACCACGCCTGGCTAATTTTTTTATTTTATTGTAGAGATGAGGTCTCGCCTGCCCAGGCGGGTCTCGAACCCGCGGGCTCAGGCAATCCACTCACCTCAGCCTCAAATCGGTGACTCAAATCGGTGTCTCAGACCGCTCTCCTCAGTCATTGGCTGGTTGGAGCTGATGGAAATGGGGACTTAGATTGTAGACCTAAAACTACAATTGCCATGTCCTTGTTTATGGGAGGCCAGCAAATAACTTATGATCTGTGAGGGTAGTCCTTTGTAGATGCTTGAAGTCTTTTACTTTTCCATGGAGATCTGGCTGAAGCATGATGTTAGTAACAGCTATTCTTTTGGAAGAGGGATGTTGCATGACTCAGCCTCCAGGCTTAAACTTCCCTTTTGCATAAGAAGTTGGGAGTCCTGAGACTTCTTTTTTTTTTTTTTTTTAACTTTCCTTTATACATTTACCAACCATCCCCTCCCCTCCCACCAGCTACACAAAAAAGAGATACAAGGAAGAGGATTCTTTGGAATTCCAAACTTAGGAAATCTGAATCTTTTATAATAGGCACTAAACTTGCTTACTTTGCTCTTTGCTCCGGAGGAAGACATAATCTCTATTTCACAAAGCTATAAACAAACCTGCCCTGTGCTTGGGAGGAAGACATTATCTAGAGTTTCCAAGACTATTTGCTGTAAAGTGCACTTGAAAAGATAGTCTAAAACTAAAGTGCCTTACTCACAAGACATGAAGAAAAATAGGAATATCATGGAAAACTTTTTCCAAATAGATGGTAACTAAAGAATTCTCCATGTCAAGAGAGAATGTTAAAAATTAACTCTGGAGGGAGACCTAGACTTTTTTGTTTCTCCAGAACAAAAGCCCAAGAAAGTCTTATGTTTTCATTAAACAGGTACATAAGGCAGATGGACAGTTGAGTACGATAAGGAAAGATAAAATGGAGACTTGTGAAAATCAAGAGAGAAGAAAAGAGAGAGTATTGAGCAAACACTATAGAGTGGTTCAGGTTATTAAGTTGTGTGTCATTCTTTATAACATCTGCTATATTCTTTGTGAAACCTTGGGGAAGGGTCAAGGTATGGCTCCCAAAAAGTACCATATGGTGTGGCCTGACTAGTTACTCTGACTGCAGTTACACCTCTCCTAGTTTTAAAACATGGCTCTTCTCTTTTCACTCCTTTTGTCATGAAGTTCAAGCTTCTTAATAACCCTTGAATTCTTTCCTTATCTTAAAATAAAGGCAATCCTTCATACCATAGGCCCACAACTCACTGATACATGCAAATTTATATTTAGTGTCAAATTTGTTTTCCATACATAACAGTATTTTCTGATCTTTCATGTTGATAGCTTGCCTGCAGAGCCTAGCCAACAGTCAACAATAAATAAAGATTACAAAAACAGAACTTAATTAAATTAAAATTCCAGTGCTCCACTTTCTTTGAACATACTTTTAAGGGGCCCATCCCTGACCAGTCTGTCTACTAGTTGTATTGTCAAAATAATATTGAGGGTCAATGAGGAAAACGATAGAGTAAGAAGCAAAATACATTTACTTTACTTCTTTTTTTCTTTGTTTTTTTTGCCTCTGTTCAACTATTACAGAGGTTTTTTTGGCATTTCAGTGGGTAGAGTATTTTAAGGCTAATCTACTCAATCTGCTGCATTCATTCTGGGTTTTCTGCTCTATCTGTAACGGAGGCCTAAATAACTTTTATTATAGGCCTGATTTCTTTTAATCTAATGACTTTATTCCCTTTGTATTACAGCCTAAAAGCTCTTTTTAAAAAAGCTATCTAATGACTGAATTAAGTCCTTGCCCAACTGAATGCACCCATTTTTAAGTGGGTGATTTGATTCCATCTTCAAGAGGGATAAAGGAATATTTAGCGTAAAACAAAATGGAAAGTTTGAAAAACTAGCCACAAGCAATGAATGTAACCAACAAGAACTTTTTCTTAAATTTCATTAAATTCTAATCCTGTGTTTTCCCTGATAATAATTTGACTCTCTTTCACATTGACCATAGAGAACACTTTTCATCACCTCCATAAACCAGAAGGCTAAATAAGGTTTTGTTCTAATTCTTAAGGGTAATTTCTATACATGTCTTGTTTTCTATTTCACCATTCATCACATGTTGGATATTCCATTTCCTCAAGTATATGTTAGAAATGGGAGTACAATAAATACCACCCATATGAGATATTATTTTCATCTCATGGGAAATCATCACGTATCACCAACCATCTTCCAATACACAGAGGAAGTAGAATTCAAAGTATATTTCTCACTTTCTTTTGCAATTATGGATCTGAATGTAATTTGGCTTCTGCCAAGTAGATTCTGCCTCACATACATGAAATGTTAATTCAAATTAACATGAGGATAGAGGCAGAATATAACATGTCTGTTTTGCCAGCATGGATTGTAGTTAGAAGTTTGAAGTTCTTAAATGTGGTTCCATGCATCAACAAAGAGTTTCCAATATTACTAGCTTCTTGTTGGAAAAAATGAAGAAATTAGGGAAGCAAGGCTCTGGAGCTGATATGTTCAATGGAAGCTTCTGCTTCTAAACTTACTGAGCATGGCAGAAGCAGTGGCAACGCCAGTGGTTTAATTCTGTATGGTTCTGAAAGTTGATCATGGAATCATCACAGCTGCACTGCCGAGTTATTTTCTGATACTATGCAAGATCACAGACAGCCATAAGGTAAACTGAGGTAAATAAAAGCATTTTTAAAAATGAATTATCATTGCAGACATTTCATAATGTTCAGAAACATAACAATAAGAAAATAAACAAATAGAATTTCATCAAACTGGAAAGTTTCTGCATAACAAAGGGAACAATTAACAAAATGAAAAGAAACCAATGAAATGGGGAAAAAATACCTGAATGCACAATTTTCAAAAAAAATGGAAATGATCTAGAAATCCTGCTGCTTTGTAGCATATGAGAGGAACCCCCCAAAAACCAGAACATAATTTAAAAATTGTGTATTTATTCTTGCATGTTAAGCTTCAGTCACCTTCAAAGTACTCTCCACTGGATACAATACACCTATCAAGACACTTTTTCCACAGCTCAAAACAATTTTTGATTTCATCAATTTTGATACCTTTAAATGCTTCTGCTATTTTTTGTTTCACCTCTTCCACATCAGCAAAACATTTCCTTTTGAGCATGTTTTTCATCAGGGAAACAAAGAAAACATCATTCAGGAGAGGTTGGGTAGTACACAGGGGTCATGCTGTTTTTGGTCAAAAACTGCTGAATACTCACCAAAGTGTGACAGGTGTGCTGTATTTATAGCTCTCTTCTTTTTTCTTTTTTTTTTTTTTTGA
>NW_007232984.1:72565-85297 GCF_000164805.1 Carlito syrichta | reverse complement strand
GTCGCACAGACTGGAGTGCAGTGGCCACTCCCGGCCACCGCAGCCTCCACCTGCTGGGCTCCGGTGATCCTTCCGCCTCAGCCTTCGCTGTAGCTGGAACTACAGGCGCACAATACCATGCCCAGCTAATTTTTGATTTACTGTAGAGACGAGGTCTCACCAAGTTGTCCAGGTGGGTCTCGAACCTGCAGGCTCAGGCAATCCACTCACCTTGGCCTCCCAAAGCGCGGGATTACAGGTTGAGCCACCAAGCCCAGCAGCTCTCTTCTTTATAGATCCTCTTTGTGCATTGTAATCATAATCATATGGCAAACCTATAAATTGATTACAGCAATGTCATTAACAAACAAGAAAACTTGAATTTTTTTAGTTTTTTATTTCAGAATACTGTAAATGTCCCTATGAAATTTTTTTACACAAAATAGGATTTGTATAAATGGTCATAACATGCTAATAATGGTTTTTCTCAAGCCATGGTAAATAAAAATAAATGGTGTACTCTTTTGTCTTTTTTCTTTTATTAAAATTACTTTATTTATTTATTTATTTATTATAGAGCTGTCGGGTACAAGTAAGGATTTACTGTATAAGCAGGCTGCATGCAGGTGAACTTTAGACTTCTAACTGACCCTCATTCCCTCTGGTAGTGGACCAGGTAACCTTGTGTTGTCATATGTCCCTCACATTCCTCCTTCCCCCCGCTCCCCTTGCAGTACCCAAGACGCCGATCCCACTTTGTACTAATGTGACTAGTGTTCAGTGCCCATTTATGTCTTTCAAAGTGCACCCCTACCTTGGAGAAACCATTTTCCCCTTCCTATTTCAGGAGCTTCATCCAGGATGTCATTGTTTACATGACTCTTTAATTAAACCAATTATCACAAAGTGATCCCAATTTCTTCATTACAGTCTTTTCTTTTGCTTAGGAGTACTCAGAATTTACATTCACTTGACAATTAAAGTTCCAAAACAGTCACTGAAGCCTTTTATATCTGGTTTTCATTAGTTCATATTAAACGATTCATTGGGTTGAATTTCACTTCAGTGAGCCTTCTCATAAAATCTGGTTCGACACCATGGTGATATAGTATGTGAAAAGCAATGAATTAGTACATCAGCAAAAACACTGCTAAGACGACTATTTTAACACATTTTATTATCTCATGGATGAACTTGTCACTCATATGAGAGATATATCAAAAAGAGAAGAGTGAGGACTCTGAGCAGTTTTAAGGTTGAAGGGATGAAATGAAACCCAAGCTCTTCTTCCATTTACTGAGCAGGTGTGTAGTCAGCAAGTCTCTCTGGAGAAGTATTATTCAGTGGGCAGTTTCCCAGTATTATTGAAGTTCTCATTGATGCCAATGTAATTAAGACTTTTATGGCATTTTACTATTCGAAGCAATTATTTCAGCTTGGTACATCGGATGTGTGTGTGAGAGAGAGAGGTTTATTTTAACTTACAGAAAATGCCCAATGCAAACTCATCTTTATTGTGGAATAAGATTTCAGGCGCAACACAGCACATGTGTGTATGTGTGTGTCTGTGTGTCTATATAGTAAAGAAATGTACACCTTTCATATCTGAAAACATAAATAAGAACAATGTAAAAATCCAGTAATTCTAGGGAATATATTTTCTTAAGTTTTATTTATGGGAACTTAGAGAATGTATCAGAAACTATACTTGTTTTGTTTTGTGTTGGGGTCTTACTCAAAAGAAACTTGTCCAGGTTGGAGTGCAGTTGCACGATCATGACTCACTGCAGTTTCAACCTCCTAGGCTTAGGCACTATCTCCATCTCAGTCTCTGGAGTAGCTGGGACTGCATGCCCATGCCACTGCACCTGGCTTACTTTTTTATTTGCATTTTTTTGTAGAGACAAGGTCCAGCTATGTAGCCTAGACTGATCCCAAACTCCTGGGCTCAAGTGATCCTCCTGCCTTGGCTTCTCAAAATGCTGGGATTACAGGCATGAGTCACTGTGCCATGCCCTTATACTTAAAAAAAAAGAAATAAAAAATTAAAGAGAATAGAATATCTAGATGATCTTCTAAATCTAAGTAAATCACTTTTTACAAATAGAGTCATTTTGAAGATGATTTAAATGCTGTTGCTGATCACTGGCTATGTCTGACAATATGTCTGGGTAAGATAGAAAGTAATAGGAACATAGAAATCCAGGCACAGGAAACAGCCCTTTGAAATGCAACAGCCAATCCGCCTTCTCTAATCAAAAAAAAAATTCTGCTTTAGGATAGCTAAGTCTTCAAACTGTCAAAAAATATACCTAGGAAAAATTTACATATCCTAAGAGAAAGATATGATTTTTTGCAAACTCCTAAAAGTTATAAACATTTATAAGAATGTAGATATCAGGTGCTGTACATTAACTCACCAAAGGTAAATTGCTTTCACATTTTCCAATCAAGGACACAACAGTGGTTTTTATTCCTGGAAATTGAATTTGGCATAACAGCAAAAATAAGAGATGAAACTTCATTTTGTAGTGATGCGAAGGCATAGCTCTCTTCCTGGGATCAAATACAAATGTTGGGTCAGAAGCAGTAGTTATTCAAGCCAGTTTGTTTGTTCATTCATTTGTGAATTCTAAAAATCTTTAAGCATGTTTATTTAACATCTCTAGAATGTAAGATTTTTGATGGAAGACATTTTTGTCTATTTTTTAAAAAATTCTTTATCCCCAGCTTGGAAAATGGTAGATGTTCAATAAATACTTGTTGAACAAGCATTTGTTTTGTCACTCATTGCAGATCCTCCTCTTATTGCCTAAGCATTGAGCTAACGTGTTCATCAGACTTTTCTGGACACTCTTCTCTCTCTAATCTCTCTTCATTAATATTCCATTAACTCCAGGGGGTCCTCCAACTTCCCTTTAGATATGGTCCAAAATATACTTCTCCAAACTCGACTACTCCAATAAGTTCTAATTCCTCCAAAGTTACCTGAATGCTTCACCTCTGCATCTTTCATGGATTTAACTTTTGACATAACCTCAAAGAGCTCAAAGGAATCAGATAGTTTGGTATCAAGTCTTAGCCTTCCTAGCTACAAACTCCACATTGATGTTAAATTACATTACCTGAGTCTCTGGACTTCTATTTTCCCCATCTGTAAAATAGAGGTTTAAAAACTCAACTCCCTAAATGTATAACCATATAATTAAATCTATGTGAAAAACTTTTTGCATACCCCAGAGCACTGAACAATGTAAGAGTGCTATCATTGCCATCATTATTCCTCAGGCAAGCCTTTGCCAATTTCCCCATTGGTTTCTAAGATCAGGCTTAATTTCCTACTTGGTTGCTTCTTACTGCTAGATTATCCTAATTTATACTCTGCCGCTATCATCTCTCTATTACAGCCTGCTGCAGATTACTTTTCCTAAAGCACAACTCAGATTATCTCATCCCTTCATGCAAAATTTTTCCATGCTTCCCTTTCATCTTTTCCAACATCCAAACTCCTTTGTCTTGTATTTTAGGACCACAGTCTCCTTTTTCTTATATTATTCATTTGGTCCACCCTCCTATTCATTATGCTACTATCAAATGTGTTTCACATATGAGTCATCAAGCTTTTTCTCTTTCAAGTCTTTTTGAACATTTTTTTCGTTACCTTGGTTGCTATTTCTTCTTAACGTGTTCAAATCTTGTCTTTCAAGGCTCTCTCTCTCTCTCTCTCTGTGTGTGTGTGTGTGTGTGTGTTAGTTGTACCCCTCTGAGAAACAAATGCCAGGATGGGATTACATACATAAGAGATTTTTTTTTTTTTTTTTTGGCAGAAAATGCTCATACAAACTAAAGATGAGAGAGAAGAAGGCAAGGACATTAAAATCTGAAACAATTTGAGGCAAAGGCAAAGAAAGGAAATCAGGTAAGAAGTATATACTATCCTTCAGCTGTTTGTGAAATTTTCAGCAAGACCCATGTGAAATCCTCAGTTATAAGCGTCCTGACAGAGGAGTTGCTCATCTCAAAAGAATAGTCCAGAATTAGAACCTACACTGCCATGGTCTGAATAATTGTGTGCCACACCCAAGATTCATATGTTGAAATTTCAACCCTCAAAGTGATGGTAGTAGGAGGTTGGACTTTCTGGAGGTGATCTGGTAGCTCTGCCCTCATGAATGAGATTAGTGTCCTTAAATAAAAGGCTGGAGAAAGACTCTTCACCCTTCTGCCATGTGAAGACACAACTGAATTGGACTGTTTACAAACCAGAAAGTGGGCCCACACTAGACCCTAGAATTGCTGGCACCTTTTTCGTGAACTTGCCAGACTCCAGAACAGAAATGGTCTGTTGTTTATAGACCATTCAGTTCATGATATTTTGTTATAGTAGTTTGCATGGATTAAGACATATACGGTTGGAGCTGATGGAAATGGGGACTTCAGAGGGTCAGCTGCTAGAACTATCAGTTACCTATTTTCCCTTGAGTGGGAAATCTGAATGGTATAGGGTCCAACAATTAAATTCTTGAACTCATCTTAGAAAAGGTGCTACATACCTCATTGCTGAATATCACTGTGGTCACCTTCAAAGTACTCCCTTTGGGAAGCTATGCACCAATGCCAGTGCCTAGTCCATACCTCAAAGCAATTTTGGAATTTTTCTGGAATGGCAATCAGAGCTGTCATTGTACTACACTTGATGTCCTGAATGTCATCAAATATCTTCCTTTCAATATTTTCTTTATCTGCAGGTAAAGAAAAAAGTCACTGGGGGTCAGATCAGGTGAGTAAGAAGAGTTGTTCAATGCAGTTACTTGTGCAATGCTGCCAACGTAAGCACATGGTGGCAAGTTCGTGAACTTAATTGTCACACCTCAAAAAATAGATAGGCAGCATGGTTGTTTCCAGGTTCTTGCTATTGTGAACAACGCTGCGATAAACATACGTGTGCAGGTATCTTTTTTATAGAGTGATTTGAGTTCTTCAGGGTATATTCCCAGTAGGGGGATTGCGGGGTCATATGGGAGGTTGATGTTTAGAGCTTTTAGGAATCGCCACACTGCTTTCCACAGGGGTTGCACTAGTTTACACTCCCACCAACAGTGTAGAAGTGTTCCCTTTTCGCCACACCCTCTCCAGCAGCTGTTATTTTTTGAGTTGTTGATAATTGCCATTCTGACTGGAGTTAGGTGGTATCTCAGCATCTCCCTGATGATTAGTGAGGTTGAACATTTCTTCATGTGTCTGTTGGCTGCTCAGATGTCCTCTTTTGTGAAGTGTCTGTACATATCTTTTGCTCATTTTATAACGGGGTTGTTTGCTTTTTTCTTTTCAGTACGTTTGAGTTCCTTGTAGATCCAGGATGTTAAGCCTTTGTCAGACCTGGTGTTGGCAAGTACTGCCCATCAAAAGAGGACTGGATTAAAAAAACGTGGTGCATATACAAGATGGAATACTATGCAACCATAAAAAAGAACAAAATCATTAATTTTGCAGAAACCTGGATGGAACTAGAGTATATAATACTCAGTGACCTCTCACAGAAACAAAGATCTGAGTATCACATGTTCTCACCCATATAATGGACCTTGAACATCCAATGTAATACTATAAGAAAATGACTGATGGTACTGGGAAACTGTGGGAGGGGGGAAGGAGATGAATTAACAGTAGCACATATCTGTCTGGGGATGGGGAAACACCTCTTATCAACAGGGTGCCTGAATGAAACATAATTGTACACCTAACCCTTAACTCTACCCCACAGAACCATAATAAAAAATATTGATTATGAAAAAAAATTAAAAAGAGTTCCAAAATTGCTTTGACAAGTGGACTAGGTGCTGGCTGGGTGCATATCTTCCCAAGGGAGTACCTCAAAGGTGACAGTCAGCAATGAGTTATGTAGCACTTTCTCTAGGATGGTTCATGACCTAATTGTAGAACTTCGTATATTTTCATGGCCAGCATACACAGCAATATCCATGATGTTTTCACGCATCCTGCTGCTCAATCTTCATAGTATGTTACCTCTAAAATTCTCAAGAAACCTATAAATTTCAACCTAAAATTCAGTTATGTATGGAACACCTTTCCTACTAAATTATAAACTCTTTTAGGACATAAACCATTTCTGTTTCTGTTTTGTTTCTTCTAAAACATGAATTTCATTTGAAATACAGCTATAGGCTAGGTAATCATGAGGGAGATCCTCTGAGGAAGTAAAAATTAGCTGTGGAAAAAAAATGTGGAAGACCATGTTTTGGTTATCTATTAGTCTGTAACAATTTACTTTTAAGTTCAGTGGGTTAAAATAGTAGAAATTGATTATTAGTCATGTTTCTCTGAATTGGTGAGTTGACCATGAAACTCCCTTTTTTCATGTGGCATCAGATAGGCCTCTGGGTGGTTAAAAGGTCCAAATGGCTTTATTCACAGGATTGATAGCGGGGGCTGTCAGCAAGGGATGTTAGTTCTCCTCCACATGGATTATCGCTTATGACTGCTTAGCCTACCTCATATTATGGTATCTGGAATCCAAAAAGAATATTCCAACAGTACAGATTAATGCCTGATATTAATGTTGCATTGACCAAAGCTGGTCACATGGCCATGCCTAGAGATGATATGGAGGAGACTCATATGGGCATATCAAGGGATATGTGCCACCAGGAGCCACCAAAGTTCAACCTCTCACATACCATTTAAATAATACAAAGATGATTCATCAGAATTAGATTCATGAAATAATTGAAAAGATATAATAAAAGGATAGGGGAAGTAGGAATAAAGAGATAAGAATTGGAAAAAAATTCCGATAGAAGAGGATAGACTATATTATCTTGAATATTATCTACCTTGTATTTATATATAGTATTTTTATTAAATAATCAATATTATATGACAGTGCCATAAATCTCAGTCAGGAGGGTCTACACAAACAATACTAATTTGAGAAATGAGCAGGCATAGAGTTTTGTCAAATATACCTAACACACACACACATATACACCCACACACACACTCACACACACACACAGTTTGTTCCTTGAAAATCTCATAATACAATAATATCATGCACATAATCTTCATGTCCATCGAATTTTATCAAAAATTGTGAGAAATAGGAATCATATTCAAAATCAGAATACAATAAAAATAGAGAGAAAGTATGAGAGATATTAACATTAGCAATTTTAGGGTTGTCGTGCCTTTGACTCTTATTTCATTCCTAAGAGTGCTCAACAAGTCCAGGAACTACAGAATTAACCACACAGAGAAGAGAGTAGACCAAGATAAACTTTTGGCAAATTATCTTAGTGTTTAAAATCAGCAGAGTTGCAAGCTGTAGGGTAATTGCCCCAGAGGGATTCACTGTACCCTTAGGTGGCTGGAGTTAGTAATGAAGAGTCCTTGGGCTATTTTCTAAATTTAGAAACATAAAATATATAAGCCAAAGTAAAGCAAGTCACCAAGATATTTTGCTTTTGCCTGGAGTTATATCAAGCCAGGATAATAGCCTTGGTTTTATTTAATAATCAGAGGCTCAGTTAGAAATTTGCTTATATCTTTGATTACTATGAAATGGGGAAATATTTTTAGCTCCAAATAGAGAACTACGTCCTCAGGACCTATAATAGTTCTTGATTTATAGGAGGCAATCAACAGCATTTGCTTAATAAATCAATTACTATAAATTAATCTGGAGATTTTACAGAGAAGGTATCTTCAAACATAGGATTTATGAAGAAAAAACTATTAAGTGAAGACTTTGTTTTTGACAGAGAAATATGTCTTCTAGGTACTAAAGTAGCTACCCAATGCCACTAGAGATGTGATTAAATATGAGCAAAAAGCTGGGGTATAGCAGCCCATGCCTGTAATCATAGCATTTTGGGAGGTCCAGGTAGGAGGATTACTTTAGCCCAAGAGTTTGGGACCAGCCTGGGCAATTTAGTAAGATCTTGTTTCTACAAAAAATAAGAAAATTAGATTGGCATGGTGACATGGGCCTGTTGTCTCAGCTACTTGGAAAGCTGAGGCAGAAGGATCACTTGAGCCTAGGAGTTCGAGGCTGGTCTAAACTATGATTGTACCATTGCACTCCAGCCTGGGTGACAGATTAAGACTTTGTGCGTGTGTATATATATTTGCTTTAAGTCATCTACATGTAGATATATATATGAGTTAAAGGTAACATTAAATGGTATTCTTCAACAGTGCTAAAGGATGACATTTCCTATATACTCCCAAACTAATGACATAATGTTTAGTGATTGACTCTAAATGTTAGTTTTGTCACCACTGGACAATAAGCAGCTATAACTCTTACCCTAAGCATGACTTTATGAACCATTTTGAGGTGTTGTTGTGGTGTAAGTTGAGATAGAAAAATTCCTATACTGCAACTTCTGCATTAATTGTTACTTAGGGTTGATATATCTCCCCCTCATTGTTGCTATGGACATAGGATTGTACCATCCCTTCTTCTACACAGGATGCCTAAATAGTTGAAAAGTATTTGACATGTGATCATATAAAGTTCCTCTTCCTCAAGGACCAAGTTACTTCACATAATTCCTTATATTATAATCATTCATAATGCTTTTAAGGAAACTTTGGGTAATATAGCTACAGGAGATGTCACATACTAGAGTCCTCATGATCACTTAAGGAACTGAGAAAAAAACAGTTTTCTGACCATAATTCTACATCATCCTTTCTGATACAGATTCCATAAACTTCAGATATTTAAGATGCCAAAAAGTGCTATAACATTTTTATTTATTTTTACTGATGTATTGATTCAAAATGTATGCATTTGAAGTATTACATCAGACACTGGGAATAAAAATAAAAATTAATAACCAATAAATATTACTATATGACCAAAAGGTGCTTCACTGAACTCATAAGTTCAAAACCAGGATGCAATAAATTTCAATTTTGAGATGATCTATAATATACATGATATTACATTTTACTTAAGTTATCTGTGTGTGCAAACAAAAATTAACCAAAATATTTCTGATGCCTAATATGACTATAAAAGTTTTAGTTGCTTAAATACATTTGGATAGTTATCCTATATTTACATGAGATCCTAGACCAGCTCTGTCAACAGTATCTTAATACATGTCTATAAATTTTAAAACTGTAATTATGAACATTAACAGGAGATGACTGTTCAGGTATAAAATACACTTTAAAAGTCTTCATTATGATGTATTTGTCTAAGTCTTAAATATAGGAGAATATATTACTCCTTTTATAACATCATGTGCCATTTTTCAAGATATATGAAAATCATTAAAACATATAATTGCTGTGGATAAATCCTTGAAAAACCTTAAACATCTTTGCAAAAATCAGTGTGAAAATGTTTATAAGATCAGGCATAAACTCTTCTGATAAACAAATCAGTTCAGTCAATGTGTAATATTAACTCTAGTAGAACATAGTTAAATATAATTAGATCCTCTTAACAGCATAAGCCCTGAATAATCCTTCTTGCAGTTCTTTCAAAATGTTAAAGTATTTGAAAGATTAAATATTGTAATAGACTATTTTCAAGTTTAGAGTCTTATTTTTAGTAGTAAGACTTTAAATATTATTGGCAAGGAAAATCAACTAAATGAAAATCACTCTTTTATCTGGGAAAAGCAGTTATCAAACTGTTAAACAGAGTTTTACTCTGAATGATAATTGTTTTGAACTGTTTTTATGATAACTAAGATTCTTTAATTCGATTTGCTGGTGGAGAACGGCACTTTTTAAAATACAGGTGTATATTGAATTGAGATACAATATTTTAAAATGTTAATTGTTTTTAAGTGAGTTGTTAAAGTCACTAATTATATCAATGAAGACAAATTTGGTTTGAGCAATGAGAGTTGCAGTTTCAGATATAATGAAATAGATCCTGTTTACGTATAAGTAAAAATCCTCATATAATAAAATAAACAACATGAGAAGAGTTTGAAATGTGGAAAGAAGGCATATATTGGGATATGAGGAATAGCAAGCAGCGAGTTGTTGCGTTATAGGAGCTGGAGAAGCTGGCAACCCAGAAATGCCAATGGGCACAGGCAAAAAGGCCCAAAAAAGTACTGCTCTCTCTAGCCAGACAACCAGGAAAATAACAGCCAAGTAGAATAGAAAACTTCCTCAGCCTACAACACAGGCAAAAATATGTTCTTATCACTTCACCACTACCACCACTTCTTCCTCCTCTCCAACCTCCCATGGTGTCATCAGAACCCAAGTGGACAGCCTGGGCTTTCTTTGCTGTTAAATGGTAGTAAACAGTGCTCTGCTTCTCATGATGGGGTAAGTGAGAGAACAGCTTTGACTTGCAAGCCACCCAGTTTTAACAGGGGGCATTACATGACGCCAGTCCTGTTAGGGTCAGTGGAAAGCCAGTGGAGAACCTGGCTCACCTTCCTGCACTAGCGGAAAGAACTCTTTCCCTCCTAACTAGAGTGTTGGGCTGAATATTGGTGAGGAGGAGCTAGTGAAAGGCATTCAAGCCTGTATACAAAGTTCTAGGCGAACTCCTGAGCAGCCCCCATAAGAAACTGACCAGATTTAACATGACAAATGATTTGAGAGTCGAACTACTTGTGTGGAAAAGCACACATGTTTTCAGATTAGACTTGGGGTAGCACACAAGCAAAGAACAGCAAAAGTAGGCTAGAACCTGTATGCTAATCCTAAACAAAGTGACTGCCTGATAAAATAGAAGGTTTAAATAGGATCCAGAGCCTAATAACATAATACCCCAAACGTCTAGGTTATATTTGAAACTCTCTTATCATATCAACAAACAGGACAATCACAGTGAAATAAGAAAAGAAAATTAATAGACACCAACCCCCAAAGCAAATTAGTTACCAAGATTGTCTGACAAGGATTTTGATGAAAACATCTAAAAACCCTTTGATAAACAATCACAAACACTCTTGAAATTTAAAAAATTCATAAAATCATGGATTTTTAAAAATAATCAAATGGAAGTTACAGAATGAAAAAACACAAACACCAAAATAGGCATCTCGCTGGATGTACTTAACAACAGAATAGAGAAAACAGAAGAAAGAATCAATAAATCTGAAGATCAATCAATAATTATTATCCAATCTGAGCAAAAGAAAAAAAAGCCTAAAAAGAAAATATGAACAGAGCTTTGGGAACGTGTAGAAAATACAGAAGACTTGAAACTTATGTCATTGGAGTCCTAGAAGGAGAGGATAAAAAGTGTCAGGCTGAAAAAAAAAATTGATAAAGTAATTGATAGAAATTTGGCAAGAGGAAAAAAATCTACATGTTCAAGGAAATGAATAAATCTCAATGAGAATAAACTCATAGAAATCCATACCAAAAGACTTCATGCTCAAACTTCTGAAAATGAAATGCAAAAATGTGTATAATGAAAACAACTAGAGTAACGGAACACATTACCTATAAGAGAACAATAAATCAAATGACAGCAAATTTCTCCTCTGAAACCACAGACATCAGAAGGAAGTGGCAAAACATTTTTCAAGTGCTGAAAAAAAAGTACTTCAACCCAAAACAAATTATATATAACAGAAATGAAGGAGAAATAAAGATTTTTCAGATGAAAGAGAGATAAAATCATTTGTTGCCAGATGGCCTACCCTCAATGAATAGTCAGTGGATGGTCTCCAGTTAGAAAGGAAATGAACACAGAAGGAAACTTGGAATATCAGAGAGGGAAAATGAACAATAGGATGACAAAAATGGGAATAAATATTAGACTATGCTCATCTTGAGTTTTAAAAATTAGAATTATAAGTTCTTAAAATTGTACTCCCCTATGCAAAAGCTACTCATGATATGTGACAATAGAACATTTAAAATGTAGCTACTTTTAGTAGAAAGGTATTTTAAGTAGAAAGATATTTTAAGTATTTTAAGTACACTCAACTTCAAAGACAGTAGAAACCTTGTAAAGAATTCCATAAACAATTTTATTGATTATATGTTGATATAATATTTTGATATATTGAATTAAATAAAATATGTTATTGAAATTAACTTCACCTCTTTCTTTTTCATATCTTTAGAGTGGTTACTAAAATTTTTAAAATTATGTATGTGGCTCCCATTTGTGTCTCGCACTATGTGTTTTTTAGGCAGTGCTAACCTAGAAGGCTTAACACTCACATTCTTTCATGAACAATTACCAGAAGACAGCCTTCATTAAGAAGAAATTTAAAACAAGTAGGAGCAAGTAAAACATAATCCTAGTTAAAATATATTGATATATTTAAATAACTATTTTTTTTATTTGGAGTCTCACTCTGTTGCCCAGGCCAGAGGGCCATGGCGCACTCAGACCACCCCAGTGTCGACCTGCTGGGCTCCAGGCCTCCTTCCACCTCAGCCTTCCAAGTAGCTGGAACTACAGGCACGTGCTACTACTCCCAGCTAATATTTTATTTATTGCAGAGACAAAGTCTTGCCAAGTTGCCCGGGCTAGTCTTGAGCCCTCAGGCTCAGGCAATGCTCTTGCCTTGGCCTCCCAAAGTGGGATTACAGGCTGAGCTGCCGATGCTAGCTTTTAAATAACTATTGACATACAATTTTAGGAGAATTTGGTTTTAGGAGGATGAGATAGCAGACTGTTCATCTAGAAGAGTAATCCTGGATCATTTGTCTTATTAAGAAGAAAATATTAGCCGGGCTCAGTGGCTCAGCCTGTAATCCCGCGCCTTGGGAGGCTGAGGTGAG